>NC_056729.1:326228729-326318729 GCF_019279795.1 Protopterus annectens | reverse complement strand
ATTTGAATTGTATTTACTGCTGTTTTACCTGCTTTTCTGTAACAAAAAAAAAATTCTAAGCTTGTTTCCTGCCTTTCCTGTAACTAGTCAAGTCCAGATACAAACTTGCTGTATCCAGGACTGTTGGTAAGCTTCTGAGCCCCCCAAGCCTTTCTGTGTTGGAGGGAAGTCTTCTAGCTTATCAGTGGGAGTGGTAAGCACTAGGTAGCTTATCTACCATTGGAGGAGTGGGTTTTGGCCCTGAAATTGTAGTTCATTGGCAGTTTGGGCAGTTTTTCCATCTCTTTCTACTTTCTGGTTAAAAGCCCGTTTTGCGTTTGGTCCCCGCCTTTCCTATAACTAGTGTAGTCCAGGTGCAGATTTGCTGTATCCAGGACTGTTGGTAAGCTTCTGAGCCCCCCCCAAGCCCTTCTGTGTTGGAGAGAAGCCTTCTAGCCTATCAGTGGGAGTGGTAAGCACTAGGTAACCTATCTACCACAGGAGGAGTGGTTTCTGGCCCAGAAATTATAGTTTATTGGTCGTTTGGGAAACTTTTCCATCTCTTTCTACCTTCTGATTTAAAAGCCTGTGTTTGCACTTGTTTCTTGCCTTTCCTGTTATTAGTCTAGTCCAGGTACAGATTTGCTGTATCCAGGACTCTTTGTAAGCTTCTGAGCCCCCCAAGCCTTTCCGTGTTGGAGGGAAGCCTTCTAGCTTATCAGTGGGAGTAGTAAGCATCAGGTAGCCTATCTACCACAACAGGAGTGGTCCCTGGCCCAGAAATTGTATCTATTGGCTGTTTGAGCAGTTTTTTTCCATCTCTTTCAAATATCTGTTTTGAAAGCCACACGTGCCTGTTTCCCTACTTTCCTATAACTAGCCTAGTCCAGTTACAGAGTTGCTGTAGCCAGGATTGTTAGTAAGCTTCTGAGCCTCCCAAGCCTTTCTGTGTTGGAAGGAAGACTTCTAGCTTATCATTGGGAGTGGTAAGCACTAGGTAGCCTATCCTCCATGGGAAGAGTGAGTTCTGGCCCAGAAATTGTAGTTTATTTGGCCATTTGGGTAGTTTTCCACCTCTTTCAACTTGCTGGCTTAAAAGCCTACTTTTGTACTTGTTCCCCGCCTTTCCTGTAACTAGTCTAGTCCAGGTACAGATTTGCTGTATCCATGACTCTTTGTAAGCTTCTGAGTCCCTCAAGCCTTTCAGTGTTAGAGGGAAGCCTTCTAGCTTATCAGTGAGAGTGGTAAGCATTAGGTAGCCTATCTACCACAAGAGGAGTGGTTCCTGGCCCAGAAATTGTAGCTATTGGCCGTTTGGGCAATTTTTTCCATCTCTTTCAACGTTCTGGTTTAAAAGTCGCACTTGCACTTATTTGCCACCTTTCCTGTAACTAGCCTAGTCCAGATACAGACTTGCTGTATCCAGGACTGTTGGTAAGCTTCTGAGCCCCACAAGCCTTTCTGTGTTGGAGGAAAGCCTTCTAGCTTATCAATGGGAGTGGTAAGCACTAGGTAGCCTGTCTACCACGAGAGGAGAGGTTCTTGGCCCAGAAATTGTAGTTTATTGACCATTTGGACAGTTTGTCCGTCTCTTTCAACTTTCTGGTTTAAAAGACCACATCTACACTTGTTTCCCATCTTTCCTGTAACTAGCCTACTGGGTAGCCCTAGAAAGTCTTAAACTGATACAAGCCTTCTAGCTTAGAAGAGAGACTTTGGAGTGATTAAGTATCAGTTTTCTGTACTTTCTTGCTATACTTAACTGTTTTCCACCTAAACGTAGATTTTCCAGCATTTATTTTGATTTAAAAGCTTGTTTTTTTTCACATATTGTACTTATTTGACTGCCTACACTTTTAAAAAGTTGTTTTTTTGTTTAAATAGACAGATTGGAATTTTATTTTGAAACCATCATTTAGTGTTAGTTTTGTTGATGTTATATAAGTATTATGAATTGATAAATAAGTTTATAAATTTATAATAATACTTCTATATTTTTCTATTGTATATTTTAGCTAGTAAATAGGTCAAGCATTTTATATAGTAACATATACTTTTAATTAGCGACATATTTCATGTATCGTCATATGTTCCAATGGAATGTTTATAGTGATAAGTTCTATATAGTATGATCCAGTATTGTATATTAGTTATAATTATGTCTTGAGGAATCCTTATAAATGGTATTTTATCTTCTTATATGATTTATATACTTGTGGAATGAGTAATAGTATTTATCAGATTAATTCTGATAAATATTCAAATATTTAATGATAGGATCATGTCACCATTAAACCTGTTTTAGATAACAGGAGATGGTGATAATAGGTTTTTATTGGCCCTTATGTCTAGCTAGGTTGTTTCTTTGATGCCTTAACCTTGTTGGTGGCCCTATGTTTTGGAACATTCATATACTGCTGGTCATATGTTTTGTCATGTTGTCACTATGCTTTTAATTATACTTTATATCCATTGATATATATTTTCATTTTATTTTATTTCATTTCATTTTATTTCATTTTATTTACATTTGATTAGGAATGATTACTGTATGTATATGCAACATGCCTTCGCGCTACTTTTTTGAATGCGTTTTTGAAGGTTTATAAGATTATGCAGGTTGAATATGATGCTTGTTTATTAGAGTAACTATGGCTTTAAATATGTACTTGGCTAGTAAATTGATCTTTAATTGCTTAATTTCCCACCTAGAGCGGTATTTAAAGAGTATTGTTTTAATGTATTTTTATCTGATGAAGCGTGGAGGAGTCCACGCGAAAGCGCTCATCTTTGTCATTAAAGCTTTGCATCTTTGGATTTATTTGGCATTTCGTTCCTTCACTTCATCGTGGTGAGACTACATGTATTTATAGTTGTTGCTGATTGTATATTTTAGCTAGTAAATAGGTCATGCATTTTATATAGTAACATATACTTTTAATTAGCGACATATTTCATGTATCGTCATATGTTCCAATGGAATGTTTATAGTGATAAGTTCTATATAGTATGATCCAGTATTGTATATTAGTTATAATTATGTCTTGAGGAATCCTTATAAATGGTATTTTATCTTCTTATATGATTTATATACTTGTGGAATGAGTAATAGTATTTATCAGATTAATTCTGATAAATATTCAAATATTTAATGATAGGAAGTGATGTCATTATATGTAGAAGTATATAAGGAACCTATGGCCTGATGAAGCCTATGGGTGAAAGCACTTGCCGTTTTATTTGTTATTGAATAAATTCAAGTTTTATTCATATCTCCTGATTGAGTTATACTTGTGATATAGAATTGGTGAAGTGAATACTGCCTTTGTTTTACTTATGCTCTATGGACTTATATTTATTGGGAAATATTTGCCACTACATGTATTACTGAACTTCGTTGGTACTTGAATGATTTTGGAAAGGAAGTGCGATTCCTGGTAACGTTTTAGTGCTATTTAAATTTGGTGCCTTATTTGTGTCACTCTGCCTTATAGCTTCCTTACCATTTACATTTATACAAACTGAATGTTTAAATAATTTGTTTAACTGTTCTAGGCTACACACTAAAGTGTGATAGCATTTTCTGATTGTTTGTAGTCGTTTAAAGCTGTTTTAAGTGTATTTTTTACTGTTTTTGCCTTATCTTTTCAAAAAAACAAAAAAACAAAAAAATTCCTTGTTTCCTGCCTTTCCAAGCTAGTATAGTGCAGTTTTCAGGCTAGTGATGAATTCAGGGCTGTGATACTAGTTTCTGAGTTGCCCATACCTTACTTGGACAGAAGGAAGTTTCTCTGTTCACCTGTGAGAGAGGGGAGCTTTCCACTCCAGAAGTTAGTAGTTTATTGGCCATTCTGGACTAACTTCTCTCTCTTTCATTTCCCTACTATAAAAACCGCGTTTGCATGGTTTTGCACACCGGGCAGTGCCGGTTAGCTACGGTTAAATTATTCCCGGCTCCACTAAGTCTTCTCTTCAGTTTTTCCCTTGAAACTAGTGTAATTCTCAACCTAGGCACTCAAAAATCATCTTACATCCCAGCACTTGCTCAGACCTAATAGCAAGCACTAATATACCCTGACATTGATTGCTCAGCAGGGCAAGGCTCTTTATTCTCCCCTCACCAACCAAGCAACTAAGCAGCTCACCCTACTATTCAGGCATGACCAAAGGGCAACTTCAGGTGCACTCTCCAGTCCTGCTGGTGAATCTGGGTATCCTGAGGCAATGTTACAACTGCATCATGTACACAGACAACCCTCTCCTCCTACTACAAAACACTAACATATGTGAGAGATGCAATTATACAGCAAAACTGGAAGCTAAGTTGTCTCCACCCAAGACTGGAACAGACAGTCAAGAGGAGAAGGTTAACACTTGCACCACAACTCCAGCCGCACACAGATCTACTAATGCAGCACTGGCAAAAAATACACATAAATACACAAAATTATACTCGGAGGCTCTAAATAAAAACCTGCAAAAGCTTCAGAGACCTCCAAAGCAGACACCCAAACAACTTGCACTTCCCATTACAAACCAAACAATATATAAAACACAAAATCAGTGTGCCGCACAATCACAGCCCTTAAGGCAAAATGACATACCTAACACACTATAACAGGTGACTCTATAGTTAGGCACACTGATGTCCCACTCACTAGGCTGGACAAGCAGAAGGTTACTGTTAGCTGCCTGTTGGGAGCCAGAATCCGCCACATAACACAAGCACTCAGGTCACTCCAGAACAAGTACAAATATGACCCTGTCATTGTTCATGTTGGTGTGAATGACCTGAGACATACCTCCCTGGACTACATGAAAAGAGACATGGAAGAGCACTCTGATCACGTAGCCCAGGCTGGTATGACCCTGACCCTGAGTAGCATCCTGCCCTCACCAAGAATGATACCTCAGTATACAGAAAAAATTATCAGTTTCAACAATTGGCTAAGCTTCTGGTGTCATTCAAAGGGGATCCAGTGTGTGTCAGCCTGGATCGACATGCTCGATATGCCATGTTGCTTCGCAAGAGATGGCTTACACCTGTCATCCCTAGGCTTTTGAATACTGGCCAAGGCTCTTGATGCCCCATAGTGCTTTTTTTAGGCAAGGCTCAAAAGTCAAACCCACCTCCATAAACAGCACAATTAACAAAACACTGAGGGCTATGCTACTCAACGTCAGGAGTTTAAATCTCAAAATGCACGTGCTCAAAGCACTCCTCAGTATGGAGAACATCAACATCTGTGCAGTAACTGAAACCTGGTTCAAGGCTCCAGAGAGCACCCCAGCACTACTGGGCTACAACTCATACCACATGTTTCGGCCACAGAACACGGACCAAAACACAAAAGGAGGGGGTGTATCCATATTCATCAAGGATACCTACACCTCCAGGTTAGTGGCGCAGTATGATACCTCTGAGATCATCCATGTGCAACTAACATCGGGCAAATCTGCAATGCAAATTGTGGCCTGCTACAGATCACCCTCCATGACCCAGGACCACCACTCCACCTTTCTGGAGACACTGGAAAACATGAAGGTCCTACCAAACACCCTGATATTGGGTGATTTCAATTACCCTACCATTCACTGGGAAAACTACTCGAGTACAAATTCCCAGGCCCAGCGCTTCCTGGAATTCATCGACTCAAACACCCTGGATCAGCTGGTAAACTCCCCTACCAGATGTGAAAACATATTGGACCCGGTCATCACCAACATGGGCGACAGGTGTTTCACACCGGAGGTCAGCTGTTAGATCAGACCATAAACTAATCACTCTGGATGTCCACACCCCACCACCACCCCCAACTAAGGAAACCACAGTAAAAAACTTTTCTAAAGCAAACTTTACCTTACTTAAGACAGAGGTGGTAAGTTATACAGCCCCCACGCTAAAGGATAACGCTGCCCAAGATGCAGAAACCTTTACAAATGCAGTCTATGAGCACCTACAAAGATGCATGGATCATGCCAACCCTAGCAAAACCAAGACTTACTCCTCTAAGAGAAGGAAACCAGTTTGGTGGATCCCTGCAATAAACAGGCTATACAATAGAAGGAGGAAAATAGTTCAGAAAAAAAAGGCAAATCCCAAGAAGGAAAGAGATCCCTGATCAGTATCACTAAGAAACTAAGGTCCCTCATGAAATCATCCAAGGCTAACTTCGAAAGAAAAATAGTCATGGATTCAAAAGACAGCCACAAAGCCTTCTTTAGCTATGTTAAGAATCTAAGTGGCAACTTGCAGATATGCACTGAACTAGTGCAAAATAGCCCAAAATATACTGAACCTACTGATATTGCCAACATCCTGGCAGATAGATTCAGTGCAAACTTCACCCCCTCTCATCTCCAAAAGGGCCCACATCAATACTGGAAAAGTGTAGTGTCCCAAAAATCACAGACGCACAGGTGAAAACAGCCCTTTCAAAAGCCAAAAACACAGCGTCAATGGGACCAGATGGTGTCCCAGGCTGCGTCTTGCACGAACCACAGAACGAACTAACCCCCCCACCTAAACACGCTGTTCAACCTCAGCTGCTCCACAGGCTACATGCCCATAGAATGGCGCACAGCAATGGTTATTCCTGTCCACAAAGGAGGGGTCACAACTGACCCTGGTAACTATTGCCCCATAAGCCAGACTAGTCTGGCCTGCAAGGCTATGGAGCACATTATCATGGAACTCATTAAAAAAGACATTGGGAACCTCCAAACACTTGACCCAACCCAGTTTGGCTTTAAGGGCAGATCATGCCTACTAAACTTGGTTGACTTCTTTGAGACAGTCACCAAGGCCATAGACGAGGGAAAGGTGGTTCACATAGCCTACCTTGACCTCACCAAGGCTTTCGACACCATTCCCCACTTGGGTATTACAGAAAAACTCACCAGCCTGAACATAAACCCCTACGTCACAAGATGTGTTGCCAACTGGCTTACAGACAGAACTCATACAGTAAGAATAGCGGCTCCAGGTCCGACTCTAAACCAGTCACAAGTGGTGTCCCGCAAGGCTCGGTCCTGGGACCCCTACTGTTCAGCATATACTTCTCAGAAGTACAGGCAAACACAGGAGGATTATGGCTAACCAAGTTCACCAATGACTGCAAACTGGGAGCCATAACTGACTCTCCGGCTGACATGGACATCCTCCAAAAGGGCCTTACTGAGATGGACACCTGGTGTCAAAGTCATGGCCTCAAGCTAAATGCCAAAAAAATGTGTAGTCATCCCGTATGGGAAAAACAAAACACCCACGAATTACCACATAGGTGGCAGCCCCCTTAATACAGAAGAGGTAATAAGAGATCTGGGGACCCAGGTAGATAGTAATCTCTCCTTTGACAATCATATTGCCAAAGTAGTTAGGAAATCCTTCTATGTGGCCCATCTAATTGCCAAAGGGTTTGCATCTAGAAACAGAGGTTATAGTGCCCCTCTACTCATCACTCATTACACCCATCATAGAGTACAATGCCCCATTTGGGATGTACCTCACAAGACACTTTAAACAGCTGGAAAGACCACAAAAGTACCTCACCAAGAGGATTACTGGCCTCAAACATATGTCCTATGCAACCCGACTGAAAAAAACTCTGGCTGTACTCAATGGCATATCGCTTACTCAGAGGTGATCACTGACTGACTTACAAAGCCATGTCCAACTCAGAATTGATGGACATGCTCCACCTAAAGAAATCCAAGTCACTGCGAGCCACATGCTCTAGTGAGCTAAACCTCACCACAACAATAAATAGAACATGCTGGAGGGATAGATTGCTGTCACAGAGACTCCCCATGCTTTGGAACAGAATTCCAAATTATATCAGGCAGAGCCCCTCACTAACACTCATGAAGAGAAACCTTGACGAGTGGATGGGTAACAGAAAATACATCCCTGGGATCACTTCATTGGCTCTGCTTGACAGCGGATCAGTTAATTAATTAATGGGGCAGCGAAAGCCGACAGACTCTGGCTAGGCTTATAAATGCCCTCAGGCAGATAGCCTAGTACCTACCTATGAACCTATGAACCTATGGATGTCATAATGATCAGAGCACTGAGCAGCACTATACTTCAGCCAGAGTTTATGATGCTCCTCCCTCTTACAAACACCCCACACACCCCAGTGCAACAGAGATCCCACCAATGGGACATTGTAAGCACCAGATTATTTCATTAAAATAATATACAACTGACTCACGGTGACAGTCATGGCATAAGAGGCAGAAACATTTATGAATTTACTAATTGCAATAACTGCTGGTCAAGAAAACCACACAGTGTGCTGTTGCCCCCTTCTGCCATACCTACTGTTGTAGGAGTTACAGTGTTATAAAAATACATAGCACTATGTGTGCAGTACACAAAAGATTAGGCACACTGAGTCCACCTGCTCATAAACAGCCACATAATGTGCCTTATTCAGCCACTGGCTGGTGCCAAGCTATTCAAACTTGGCAAGTGGGTGACCATCTGCAGAGAAGGTGTAAGTATTAATTGGTGTAGTGATGAGGTGGCAAATACAAAGACTATCATCATGTGTGGCTCCCAATAGAAGTATGTAACCTGACAATCTTCAGTTCCAACATTTTGAAAATTAAAGTGAGATTCTCAAAAAAAGTGAACTCTGGAATTTGCTGTTATACTTTTAAAGCAACCTCTTACACCTTCCAGAATGGGGGATATGTCTCCACACCTGTGCTACTTACATATATTATCCATACCTCTCAATTGTCCAGATTTTTGCCTCATATTTCTGGAGTGTTCCTCATAAAATTTGTGGCTTTATGGAAAATCATTGAGGATTAAAGTCACTAAGTAATGATGCACATCTGAGTTAGACTTAATATCCTTCAGAAAATGCACGCTAATACAAATCCTGTTATTCTAGTAAATTTCTAAGTTTATGACAGCAATATTTAAACTCTGTTCTTATTTTTGGGTCTTTGATCTCCCCCCAATTATTTTCGGCTTTGTCCAGATATTTTGTATTAAGAAGTTGAGAGGTATGATATTATCTCCAATATAAATGCCACAATCTCATAACTGATATACATTCTACAATTTACCCTTAAATGATGTCAGAAGCATGGCCTTCTGACTTTCAACAGGCATGTTTGGCACAAATGCGTGGAATACCGCATGCTGAATAGTGGAACATTACGCAGTTATTCAAAATCTTGGCCATAACGAAGACTAAACAGTATCTAATAATGAATGCAGCCAGTTTTATATTAATCTACTACAGCAGCACAAGTTACAACATAAAATAATTTAGTATGCTGATCTGTACAGTTTTACAGGACATTCATGTCAGTAGGAGCACATATTTACTTTTTTTTTTTCCAATAAATCTTTTATTTTATTTTCAATAAAATGAAACAATGCATACAACCATTGTAGTAATGAACATTAAAATGAGGCGTTGAATAATTACAGAATATAATACATAAACAAACAGTTTAAATATAGATATAAGTGAGATAGAGTGTAAAACATAAGAAAAGCATTGTCATTAATAAAACCAAACAAACTGTTATATACAATATTTACAACATAATGTAATGTAAAGTAATGTGCTGCACTTCCACTACCATAATTATCATTGGATCTCCATAAGTTAATAAAGACAAGGGTAGATGATGTTTTGAATGTACCCCTGAGAAATTATTCACTAAGAACTAAATCTAAAAGTTTCTTCCATAGTTTACTAAAATAGGCTCTTTTTTTTGGACCTTTTATAATGAATTTATGTGCAGAAATATGTTTATGAGCCATTTCTTTGAATTTTCCCCAACTAAGTTTGGTGCGATCTAACCAATTGCTAGTGATGTATAGTTTAACAAGTGAACAAAGGATAATTAGAATGTGCAGTTGCATGTTTGATACTTTGGATGTAGGAATGTGAAGAATAGCTGTTTCCCACGAGAGTGGAGGTGTAGTAACCCATTTTTCCAGGCGTACTTTCAGAGAGCACCAGAGTTTGTAAGAATGCTTGCAATACCACATAATGTGAAGCAAGTCCGCTTTCGGACATGAACAACAGGTGCACGAGGGTGAAGTGTTGGCATTAAATTTATTAAGAGTTACAGGAGTATAATAAGCATTGTTGTTGAGCATCATTTGTGTATATAGGAGTTTTTTGAAAAGAGAAAGCTCTAGAGTAGATTTTATAGCTGATAATTTTTGATCCTCTGTAATGGAAGGTCCGATGGTATTCCAGTAGTTGGAGAAAAGACAGTTTGAATCATAGATCATGTTAGTCAATAGCTTGTAAGAAGATGATATTGTTTTTTTAATGCTTGAGATTGCTGAGATAACTTCAACTAGTTTGTTTAATTCCTGAGTATTGGGAGAGATTTTAAAATGTTGTGCCATAATAATTTCTCTTAGTTGTCTAAGAATAACTGTGTATTTTTTATTAGTACCCAAGATTAACCGTAACTCGGGTAAAGTTTTAGACCTATGTTTGAGAATATCCCATACATTGAGATCTTTGATGAGAGGGAATTTAGTAAGATCAATCATTAGATTGTTAATTTTAAGATTTGGGTTCTGATGCAACGGTTGTAGAAGGGATAGAGAATTTACCAGATTAATATCTTTAATAAGATTTTGGAAAAGCTTGATTTTATGTTTCAAAGATTGAGCTAGATTACAGTTGTTCAAAGAAGTAATAGATAGAAAGGGAATAGCCTGAGGGTTGATTTTGTTGGATATAACATGTTGATACCACATTTTAACCCAGGCTGGATAATGCATTTGTGTTTTGATGTTGAAATTTGAGATAGACCAAACTCTAATTGAGCAAATGATTTTATAGTATAATTGGAAGTTTGGTAGACTTAGCCCCCCTTTCTCCTTAGGATAGGTTAATTTAAGGTAAGCAATTCTCACTGATTTAGGGAACCAAATGAAACCAGCTATTTCTTTGTTGATTTTGGAGAAAAAGTTATTATAGACTAATACATCCAAAGCATTAAGTTGAAATAGAAACCTAGGTAAGATATTCATTTTCACAATAGCTGCTTTGGACAGGAAAGCTAAATTCATATGTTTCCATCTTTGTAGATCTTGTTGTATGTTAGACCATGTTTTTAATAAATTATTTTGAAGAATAGAGGCTTGATTATGTTCAAAATGGATACCTAAATATTTAAGGCTATATGTTATTCGGAAGGAGGATTCGGGGAAATAAAAGGATTTATGGGAGTTAGGGTTTATAGGAAATATATGAGATTTTTTATTATTTATTTGATAATCTGAAGCGATAGAGAATTTCTCTATGGCATCAAGAATTTTGGGTAAGTCTGTATTGGGTGACTGAAAATATAAATTAAGATCGTCAGCAAACGCTGATAGTGCAATCTGAGTGTTTAGTATTTTTGGTATATTGTGATAAGTATTCTGAGTAACATAAAGAAAGAAAGGCTCAATAAAAATATTAAAAAGAAAAGGAGAGAGTGGGCACCCTTGCCTTGTTCCATTAGTGATCAGAATTGGCTCCGATCTCTGTTTGTTGATGTAAAGGTAGGTTTGGGAATTTGTGTAAAGTGTTCTAATCATATCCGAAAAAGAATTAGGCACACCAAAATGGGACAATGAGGCAAACAGAAACTCCCAGTTAACTCTGTCGAAAGCTTTGGAGGCATCTAAGGTTAAGGCGTATATAGGATTTCTTCCTTTTTTGGTAAATTGTATAAGGGAATCAAGGGTTAATGTATTATCCCACGTGTGCCTATTGCTCATAAAACCAGCTTGATCAGGGGAGATTAAAGACGGGAGAACTTTTTTCAATCTACATGCTAATATGGCAGCGAATATCTTAATATCGACATTTATTAACGAGATTGGTCTGTAGTTGTGAGGATCTGCTTTATCCTGTTTATTTTTTAATATTAAAATAGTTTTCGAGTTATTCCAATGTATATCAGTAATACCTTCTTTAATAATATAGTTAAAGACTTTCAATAGTATGGAGGAGGTATTTGTGTAGAAAGCTTTGAAGAAGTTAGTAGTAAAGCCATCAGGGCCCGGGGCTTTGCCTAATTTTAAATTTTTTATGATGGCCTGGACTTCTTGAATGTCGAACGGGGCAGATAGGAGGGAGACTTGGTTAGTATTAAGAGAGGGGAACTTAATTGAATTAAGAAAAGACTCCATCCGAGGTTTTTGATTATCACTTTTATGTCCGCTATAGATTTCTGAAAAGAGTTCAAAGAACAGGTGTATTATTTCAGAATCTGATTTGTATACTTTCCCTTGGTAATGAAGGGTGGAAATTCTAGGAGCACTATTATTATTTTTTAGTATTCTTGCTAAGGTTCTTGAGGGCATTTGTGCCCATTCAGAATATGTTGCAATGAATTTCTGTTCCTGAAAGGAATAGTTCTGTGAATATAGTTCATATAATTCTTTGCGCGTCGAATTGATCAGTTCTATAGTTTGTGGGTCAGGGGATAATCTCTGACTTTTTTCCAGAGAAGAAAGTTTCAAGGATAAAGTATTTTCCTTTTTCATGTTTAGCTTTTTAAGAAAGGAAGCTTGGCTAATGAGAAAGCCCCTCATTTCAGCCTTGCATGCCGCCCAATGTATGTCCGGGGGGATTTGGGACTCTGTGATATTCAATTCAAGATCTATTAACATGTTGTTAATTTTTTTAATTATATCTTTATTATTTAGTAAATTATTGTTAAGTGTCCAGTTGGCAAAAGTAAAATCAGGCGGAGTGAACCTAATTATGAGAGAGATTTTGGCATGGTCAGAGAAGCATCTAGGCTCAATATTGAAAGTATTTTTAAATTTGGATAGAAGGTCTGAGATTAAGAAAAAGTCAAGACGTGACCATGATTTGTGACAATTGGAATAAAAGGTATAGAGATTTTCCTTAGTCGAGATATTACTAAATGTAATCGTGTCTATAAGATTAAAATCAGATATAAGCTCCTCTAACGCTAAGGTAGCTTGAAGATTGTAAGAGGATGATTTGCTTGTGCGATCTAGACTGGGGTCTATGACCGCATTCCAGTCCCCACCTACAATGAATAAGTGATTTGGAAATGAGTTCAGTATATTATAAATTTCTAAAATAAAAGTCTGTTGTTGTGAGCAAGGACCATACAAATTTAAAAACATAACTGGTTTGTCGGAGTTAGGTAGGGTAGATGTAAAGTAACACCATCTGCCGTTTGTGTCAGATTTATATTCATTAATAATATCCTGGAATTGTTTCTTAATTATGATGGCCACACCTTTCGAATTTGTGCTGTCACCTGCACTTATTATAGACCTAATCCATTTTCTATTTTTTACTTTTTCCCACTCAGAATTAGATAGGTGTGTTTCCTGTAGAAAACAAACGCTAGCATGGGATTTAAAGACAAGATGTAATAGTAATTTTCTTTTTGCAAAGTTTTGTAAGCCATTTATATTCCAAGAATCAATGGACCAGCTCATGGGCGTTAAAACCAAAATAGGTATGGGCACATAATATATTTAGTGTAATTAAGATAATGTGTGGGTACATTATTTTTGTGTTGGGAATAGTCTACCCTAGTTTTGTTAGATAAAAGATGGAAAATGAAGAACCAATTCTGCTCTTTAAAAGCAACACAGTAAAATGTAATGGAAGATGCAGCATGATACTTCTTCTGAACTAACCCGGTGCCTACCCACCCGAACCCCTTAAGCGAAGAAGCATATAAACAAACCAAAAACAACATTAACAATTCTATACATATATACAAAGAAAATCTCATCCAAAAGATTATCAGACCAGAACTCACTTCGGTGCACATAGAGCCTCCACTTGTAAAGAGTACACCAATTTTTGTGTATAGTAAGCTTGACCTAAGGTATATAAATATAAAACTGAAAGCCTAGAATGTTAAAACACTGTGTATACAACTAAGAATCTCTAGGAATACTGTACATAACATATTTGTTACTAGAATTGGCATTTCTTGTGAGAATGTAATCACAACTGTACTACAGTCAGATTGGTATAGCATTAAAATAACATTTTTATAAAATTATCTAACAGTATAATGTGTTACTAGTGTTGAAACTCAACTGAGAGAGGTTGTGGCTGTTTAGTTAAAGAGCTGCATATTATAAATACTTATACAGCATGTTAATCGAAGATAAGGTTACAATGAACATAATCCAATAAAAAACAGAACTATTTATAACCTAAGAGACTAGTTATATATGCGAAACCCACCCTTCAACTATATTAACCATTTGCAACATTTTAACAGTTCAAGTTAATATTTAAATGATTTTATAAAACTAATTGTAACTATCTCTAAACTAATAGAATGAAACTATAAAATACTTGTAGCACTCTACTAACAAACTAAGTAATCTAAATGTACCCATGAGTATTTTAAACATTACCTGCCTTAATACCCATTTATGTGTTAATGTTTATTAATGTTTATAAAAGCTAATATCTATAACTGTTACAGTAAAAACTATTACAGTAATACTCTAAAACACTAAAGGAATTAATACAAAGATCTCCCACCCCAGTGTCCTTTGTATTATGCATCCAAACATATGTTATTACAGAAAAAGAAAAAAAACGAAGACAAACTAAGCATTAATATGCTGAAAAAATCATTTAGTTGGTTAAAATGCAATGATCAGCTGCACTACATACAAAAAGTCAATTTCTGACTTCCACAATGTGAGCGTTTAGCAGTTTGGTGTTTGTTTGTTATAATGTGTGCTTATGACTTTAAACTGCACCATTTTGTGAATACTGGGGCAAGGGACTCTGTCTGCTTAAAAAACTTCAGTATCTCCCACTTGCCTAAGACTACACTGACCAGGCTAGGGACCATAGTCGCACACATGGCAATACCCCTCATCTGTTTGTAAGCCTGGCCATTGAAAATAAAAAAAAAAAAACTGTATCACAACACCAAGTCTATTAGCCTTTCCAAGCATTCAGTTTGCCCTTGTGTAACGTCATCTCTGCTGTAAGCTTCTGTAGCTGCTTCAGTAAAATACCTGTATGGTAAAACAGTGTATAGGGCTTCAATGTCAATAGTTACTAATATGCTTTGTTCATGTACATATACTAATTTAACTCACTTTAAACATGTTTTCTTTTTAAAGTTGCTTTGTGTTTGCATTAAATATGATGGCAGCAACCTTATACCCCGTTCTGAGTCATATTTACATAAAGCTTATTGTTGGCATTTTCTTTTTGAAGTTTTCTTTTTACTTTAAATGAGATGACAATAACCTTTTGTCTGGTTTTAAGTTACATTACAAGAACTTATTTAAATCACCCGAAGATTACAGACTGTACTGTAACTTGAAGATACCTGTCAAGCGCATTCTGTATACTACACTTGAATGCTAACTTGTTCTCAACAGAACCATTTCCTGCTGCTGTTTGTTTTATAAATACAGCCTCAGAAAATATGAGCCTATACCTTACTCATTACTCTGTCCTTTGAGAAGTGAATACAGAATGAGCCCCGTGATGTCAGTGTGGGACCTTGAAATGGGAAAGAAATAATACATGATGACATTTGGGACCCTGAGACTAGTAACCCCGAAATGGGAAAGAAACAATACTTTTTGTCTACTTTGTTTGATGAGGGGTGCAAAATGGAATCTTGGTAGACTTTAATTAGAATAGCAACATATCTATGAAAGCTTAACCTTAAAAGTGTTGTTATAACAGATTGCTGCACACTGGAAAGATAAAGGTAATTTCTGTCTGTGTTCATGTTTAGAATTATGATAAAACCTGTAGTGAAATGCAGAGTTAACATGAACAGAGAAATGAAACTCTGCAAACTGAAATATGAATAATGTAATTTCAGTAGCTCTAACAGCTAGAGCTGATCGCTAACCAATGCCAACTAAATGAACTATATAAAACAAAAAAAAACAGTATGCAGAGTCTGTAAATTCTTTTTTTTATACATAAAGCGCTGCAAGCGCGATCGAAGGGGGAATATGTTCACTGGCGCGCAGATTGTAGAGTCACAGCAAAGGATATCCCGCTGGGAACCTCACAACGAAGTATCGTTCCTTGTTGACACGTGGATCTATCTCTAAACGGAGATAAGGCTGTTTTAAGTACATTAAACAGACCTGGACTTGCTAAAAACTTTTTTAAAACGCTGGAAAGGAAGTGGGTGAATAGCTGAAGCCTCCGGTGAGTAAATTCAAGTTGAGAAAAGTACAACTGTAGAAACGATCGTGCTGGAGTTATGTGAGTTCATGTTTGTTCAGGAATCCTGCTGAAAACTTTTTGAAATGTCTCTCTTGCTTCAATTAGGGATGATATAGAGTATTTAGTATCGTTTTGGTAGAAAATCAGTGTGCTTGGATAACGCATTTGAAACCTAATGTTTCTTTTGATGAGGTCAGAGCAGAATGGGGCTAATTTCTGTCTGTTTTCTTTAATGGAGACAGGTAAATCTTGTGTGAAGTTTATTTTATGTTTGTTCCACATAAAGTTTCTATTCTTTTTTGCTGCATAGAGGATCTGTTGAGTGGTTTGGAAGTTAAGTAATCTTGTGTAAACTTGGCGAGGGGCTGTAGTATCTTGTCTTTTATGCAATGCACGGTGTGCTCTCTCAATAATAATAGTGTTACTGCCATCTTCTGAATGTAAGAGTGATTCAAATATTTGTTTTGTTATAGTAAGCAGGCCTTGGCTATCATAACTTTCAGGGAGACCTCTTATTAAAATATTATTGCGTCTGCTCCTAGCTTCAAGATCTGTAAGTTTTGACTGTAAATCTGACAAGGAGGCAGTTTTGGCACGTAATTCTTCTGATATAGACTGTATTTGGAACTCATTAGATTGTGTTTTTTGTTCAAGTGTGTCAACTCTGTCCACTATTTGATTAATAGATTTTCCTATAGTTGAGAGTTGTTCCGAGAAGCTTTGTATAGCTGTGTGAATGGGCTGAAGGGCCTGTTTAAGTTCATCCATGTGAAAGCCGGGATCTTCCTTGTTACTAGTGTCACTTTTGGAGGATTCAGTAATTTGTTTATTTGTTCTCTGCCTTTTTGAAAGAGCCTCCTTTTCAGGAGAGAAAATTGCTGATGCTTTAGCTTTGATTGTTTGAGTATCCATAGTAATAGAGTCATTTGTTGTTTTAATCTGCCTAGCCATGAGGAGCCGGAGTTATTGCAGACAGCAGTAGGCCTTCCTGAATCACTTTGGGAAAATAAAAAGAAAGATGAAAAAAAAACCACTGTGAGAGAGCCAGAGAGGGTGAAGATCTGTCCTGTGTTTTTCCCACTTCCAAAGTAATGCAAGTTCCACAGAAGTGAAGGAGAAGCAGCTCTTTTTGAAGTAAGTATTACTTAATAAAGAAATTTGAGATGAGGAGCTCTGTGCTTAAGCTGTTTCCTAGTCGACCACCATTTTGGAATGGAGGAGCACATATTTACTGATCATGACAGGTTGTACATTCAAATTAAAATGTCTTTCAGGTCATTGCTTCAAATGTTTAGTTTTTGATGGAATGAATACTGGACATATTCTATAAATATTAATGAATTATGTTTGATTAGCAGAGAGGATTAAGGCTACATGCAGCTAATGAGCTCTATACTATAGACCTGTGTTTGATTCCCTTAGTCTCCATTTGCCTATTCTGAGGCTGTAAGCAAACTAGACAATAATCTGAAGCCTGCAACAAAACTGGGTCTCGACCCAGTCACAAAAATTACATTCTATAAAATTTTGCAAACCATAACAGCTCAAAAATTAACCAAAGCCTTAGTTGTTTGATTTTGTTTTATTCTGGTAAGCTGCATATCCATTGATCATTAGTTATGCACAGGCATATAAGACGGCTAGGAACAGTATATGATAAAATTAACAAAATAATGAAAATATCTTTATTGCCCACCGCCTGAATGTTGTTATAAGTGTAGCACTTTCCAATTTTAGACTTACAAAGAGACACTATTCCTGAAGCCTGTTAACTACAGTATCAATATTTGGATTGTGCCTTTAATAGGACTCTCAGAATATCACATATTTTACATTATATTATATATAGATGTATATGTGTATATATATATATATATATATATATATATATATATGTGTGTGTGTGTGTGTGTGTGTGTGTGTATATATATATATATATATATATATATATATGTTATTATGTATCTATTAAGTGCTAAGGTCACTGAATTATTTGACACATTTCACAAGGCTTCAGAGGGATTTGATCAAAGAGCTCTCAAATATCCTCTCAGGATCCATTACTGAAGAAGTGTAATCTTCTGTAACTTCTCAGCTGGTTACCCTGCAATTGATTTCTAATTCCTCCATGAGGCTCATGTCACTTGTAGCCGAAGGATCCTCAAAGGAGGTGGGTTCAGGCATTCTATGAGGAGGCATGCCTGGATGTGCCTGTGATTTTGCAGAGCCCTTGAAATCTTCATTCGTCAATGCTCCTTTGACGGCGTGTCATTGTTTGGCCCCAAAGTAAAGGACACATTATCCAGGTGAGAGAAGGATCGAAAGACCCCATCTGTCATGTGCATATATTTTTCAACCCCTCAAAGATCCTTTTCTAGGAATAAACAAGCTGCTTGAAAGATAGGGTTCAAGAAATTCCAGGGACCTTTCCAGGACACACATGGAGGAAGTTCCCCTGGGGTAGAGGGGGAGAACTCTAATGGTAGATGCCACCCCCACAGCAGAGATGGCTCGCAGAACCAGGTGTCCAGAGATTCTTTCCCTGACAGGCCCTACCAGCACTCCTAAAAGGAGGCCTTATTGTTCTTCTCTGGAGGGAATTGGGGATTGACCATTCCTGCACCAGAGAGCCTGGCTAGAAATAACAGTGGATACTTGGGTGCAGAGGATAATTTCCAGAGGTTATACAATACCGTTTTTCCTTCCACCTCCTGTTTCAAGGAAAATCCCTGATGTTCCATCCAGTCAGAGGGAAAAATCAGCAATTCTGGTACAAAGGCTGATAGAAAAAAAGAGTCATCCAAGAGGTCCCATCAGACCAGTTAGAATCCGGAACTTACTCAAGATTTTTTTAGTGCCAAAGAAAACGGGACTGTAGACCAATTTTGGATCTCAGTGACTTAAACAAGTCAGTTTGATGCACCAAGTTGCAGATGGTCACAGTTCAGTCCATTCTCCCTTTTCTGTGCAAGGATGACTGGATGTGCTCACTAGGCCTTCAGATCTATTTAACATCTCACCTCATTTGTCTTCATTTCTTCATTTTATCTTTTTCATTCAACAATTTTTGCAAAAATAAATTATTTTTCATATAGTATATAGTTTTGTTTACTGCGCAATAACTCACTTTTCTAATCTTTTACAATTAACTCCCACTTTGTCTATAATATTTTCATCCATACTTTCTAGAGTTTTTTCCTTTTTTCATTTCTATTTCCTTATAATTATTATTATTTTTCTATTAGTTACATTTACCATTTATTAAAGATTTTGTCTTATTCTGAGTCCAAGCTGCCAGCAGAGCAGATGCTTTATTTTTTATCAATTATTTTTTCTTCTGCAGGCTGAGATGTTAGCATTCTGATGGATTTACTTTGGTTACTTAGCATTTGTTCTGTAATGCTATGTTTGCAATTACCTACATGACTCTAGGGTTGAGCTGCATGGTGAGAATCCTGATACCTTTGTTGGAACATCATCAGTGTAAATATTTTTATTCTCTGTGGTTCATTGATTTTCTTAACAACACCACCAAGATTTTTAAAATTGCACTGCTTTGTTTTCATTTGTGGAGGGCTGTGGCATTGGTTTTGCATGCATGAATATACACTCAACTTTAAGCTGAGAGGATGACTTTGTTAAAAAAAAAACAAAAAGACTAAATAAAGCCCCTAAGAGATGATTCAGTTGTTTGGGATTTGGGAACTTATATGGACAGTGATCTAACTTTTGGCTAACAATGCGTCTATTGTTGTAAGAAAATTTTTTATATAGCACAGCTTATAAACAAAGGGATTCTGTCTTGATCTAGGGATGCCATTGTCCCCCCTTTACTCAACCCTCATTAAGTCAATCATTAATCATTGAATATAATGCCCCCTTTGACATGTATATGTCCAGACACATTTAACAACTGGGATGCCCACAGTGATATCTTACTAAAAGGATACAAGGCTTAAAAAAAATGTCCTACACGGATGAACTTAAAGCCCGGTCACTATGCTCTGTATACTACAGACTGCTAAGAGGTGACCTGTGTTTGATATACAAGTCATCTTCCAGCCCAATACTAATGCATTTCCTGCACATCAGCAAGTCAGCTGGCATCAGAAATACTTGGTTTAGAGATATAAACCTCTCCTACAACGTCAGCAGGACATTTTAAAGGTCAGGTATATTTCACAGGGGATACTGCTGCTGTGAAACAGACTCCCCATCCACATAAAACAAAGTTAATTCCAGTCCACATTCAAGCGTAACTTAGATCTATGGATGAGTAACAGGTAATTTTGCCCAGGACTGTCCCCTGTACTACTAATGGACAGAAGCAGCTCCTAAATGCTTTATCCCATGCATGGGTCACCTCAGATTATCTATGGTATGATCCCCGTTATCCCAGTTATTCTCATTAGGGGTGGTATATAATTATTGACCAGGAGACACGTAAGGCCGATCTATAACCAAATGGGATAGGTTACTTACAGCACAAAAAGGGAAATCGGTTAGGCTTAAAATGGCCCACAGGGGCAGTTAGCCTAGTACTTACCTATGAACCTATAATAAACAGAGCAGTTAATACCTACTTGTTCTTGAGTATGGTTAAACTGTTATAAATGTTTGTTTTATTGCCATGAATCACAATTTTTGAAACTGTATTTTCAATAGCTGCTTTTTTTTATTAAAAATAAGAACTTTTAGTTTATCAAAACTAAAGTGGTGGTACTAAACTCCAAAACCAAAACTAAAAATCAAAATGAGAAGCGGAGAGCGAAATGCAAATATTTGAGCCACAGTTTATTCAGACAACTTTCCACGTAATAAATATACACTCTGTTATGACACTCTATATTAAAACATAAACGCTATTGAACACACGCGTTTTCGTCTGTTTAAATCAGACTTCATCAGATGCACCATGAATTTGACTACACTCCTTTTATAACCTGACCAATTAAATCAATTAATGAACATAATTTAGACAATTAACAATGTTATAATTGCATTTAATACTTGCTTGTTTGAATATACTTCCCTACCACAAGTTTTAGTTTATCTGACTCTTCTTTCTTTTTTCTCATATTACCAGGACTTTTACTTCATTACAGTATTTTTTTTTAATTTCTCTTTGTATAAAAGATAGACTGGAGGCTTATCTGTCAGCATTTATTTTTCCAGGTTGCAGACATTGTCTGCTGAAAAATCCAAGAGCTTAAAAATCTACTAAGATTTGTTCAGCAGAAATGATATTAACTATTTTTTACTTAAGTTCTGGTGAGACATGGAAGAAGGGATAAAATTGTTTACTCATAACTTGCTTTACTTTACAGTTTTTGTGTTCAACTCAGCTGCTATCATGAATTAATCACACATCAGTCTAATTTTGTTATACTTATTTATTGGGTGTCACACCATTATAATGTTTAAGTCTTGCTTTGTAAAGTGTTTAGGACTTAAGCACTTAAATACGTTTAAACTCGAACTCTGCATCTGTGTTTGCATGTTTGTTTTATAGGTTCATAGGTTGGTACTAGGCTATCGGCCCTAGGGCCTATACAAGCCTAGCCATAATGATTCCCTGGATATTTCTTCCCACAGTATTTACTTCCCCGGACCCCTGTAAAGCAGGGTGACTGACATGATCCCTGGGGTGAATTTTCTATCTCCCATCCAATCATCAAGGTTCCTTTTGAAGACGGTCAAAGAGGCGCTCTGCTTGACATGTATGGGCAGTCTATTCCAGAGTCTGGGGAGTATCTAGGTCAGGAACCAATCCCTCCAGCATCTTTTGTTCATTGTGATGGCAAGGTTTAGATCCCTGGAGTGTGTTTCTCTGAGGGATTGGGATTTCTTTAAGTGTAGCATGTCCAACAACTCTGGGTTTGACATGGCCTTGTATGTTAAGCAGAGATCGCCTCTGAGTAGACAATATGCAACAGAGTATAGGTGGAGTTTTTTTAGATGGTCAGCATAGGGCATCTGCTTTAGGCCTGTGATTTTTTTAGTGAGGTATCTCTGCAACCTTCCCAGTTGTTGCAGATGTCTTGAGGTACATACCAAATGGGACATTGTATTCTATGTTGTTGTTAGTCTTTCGGCTTTTACCGGTTAGGGGTCGCCACAGCGGAACTCTGGTCCGCTAATGATTGGCAGCTGTTTTTTATGGTGTCGAGTTGCCAGCCCGATGCCCAGCCTTCAACAAAGGCACGCCCATTCAACGCATGTCTTTCGAACGCCCACTTGACTGTGGGAAGGACATGCAGACTCCACACAGAAGGCACTCTCAACCCAAGCCGAGAATCAAACGGGAGAACCTCTTGCTGTGAGGTAACAATGCTACTGTTGCACCAGTGTATTCTATAATGGGTCTAATGAGGGATGAGTACAGTGAGACAATGACCTCCTTTTTTCTGGAAGAAAAGCCTTAATGATGAGATGTGCCACATAGATGGATTTCCTGACTGTTGTGGTGATGTGGTTCTCGAAAGTGAGACCACTGTCCACCTGTGTCCCTAAGTCTCTTATCACAATTTTGGTGTTTAGTGTACTGTCACCTATGTGGTAATTCATGGGTACATGTTTTTCCCAAAGGGGATTACTATACATTTATTGGCATTGAGCTTGAGCCCATGGCTCTGGCACCAAGCATCTGTTTCTGTAAGGCCCTTTTGTAGAATATCCACATAATTTGGGGATTCAATAATGGCTCCCAGTTTGCACTCACCTGCAAACTTTTGTTAGCCAGAGTCCCTTACTGTTGGCCTGTACTTCAGAGAAGTAGATGCCAAACAAGAGCGGTCCCAAGGCTGAACCCTGAGGTACTCCACTTTTCACTTGTTTGGAGCTGGATTTGGAGTTGGCTACTTTTACAGTGTGGGTTCTGTCAGTAAGCCAGTTAGCAATCCATTGAGTGATGTAGGGATTAATGCCCAGCGTAGTAAATTTATCTATCATTCCAGAGTGGGGGATGGTGTCGAAGTCCTTGGCGAGCTCCAGATAGGCTGTGTGAACCACCTTACCCTTGCCCACGGCTCTGGAGACTGATTTGAAGAAGTCAATCAGGTTCAGGAGACAAGATCGTCCCTTCACGAGCCCAAACTGCATGGGGTCCAGTGTTTGAAGGTTGCCAATGTCTTTGTTTATAAGTTCCATGATAATACGTTCCATGGCCTTGCAGATCAGACTCGTCAGACTGATGGGGCAGTAGTTCCCAGGATCCAAGGTGGATCCACCCTTGTGGGGTGGGATAACTGTAGCTGTGCGCCACTTAGTGGGCACAAAGCCTGAGGTGAGGCTATGATTAAACATGACACTTAGGTGAGGTGCCAGTTCATTTTGTAGTTCATGTAGTACACAGTCTGGGATGTCATCTGGTCCCATGGATGCTGTATTCCTAGCTTTGGAGAGTGCATTTTTTTACCTGTGTGGTCATTATTACCGGAATTTGGCAATCTTTCAGTATTGAGATAGGCCCTTTAGGGGGTGAGAGGGGGCTGAAGTTTGCACTGAACTGATCTGCCAGGATATTGGCAATATCCTTGGGATCAGTATATTTAATGCCATTCTGTTGTAGCTCCGAGCAGATCTGAGCATTGCCATTTCGATTCTTGACATAGCTATAGAATTCCTTGTGGTTGTCTTTGGAATCTTTGGTAATTTTATTTTTGTAACTAGCTTTGGAGGATTTTATGAGAGATCTCAGCTTCTTACTGAGGCTGGTAAGGGAGTTTTTTGCATCCTGGGATTTTCCTCTTTTCTGCAACAGTTTCTTCCTTTTGTTGTAACATTTGTTTATGGCAAGGGGCCACCAGATTGGCTTCCTTTTTTTGGAGGAGAGCATCTTGATTCTATTGGGGATGGTACGATTCATGCACGAGTGGATGTCCTTGTACAGTGCCTTAATGTAGGATTCAGCAGTTGAACTTTCAGTTCCCGTCTGCATGGGTGTCATTACGTTTGCCACTTCTGACTTGAGTAGCATGAAGTTGGCTTTGGAGAAGTTTTTTACGGAGGTTTCCTTACTGGAGGGTGGGGGGTGGGATGTGGATGTCAAGGGTGATTAGCTTATGGTCAGACCTGACCAATGAGGGGGTGACCATAGGTGTGGAGCATCAATTTCCCATGTTGGTAATGACCACGTCTAGGATATTGGAGCCCCTGGTGGGACTATGGATTAGATGATCCAGGGCGTTGGAATTTATGAATTCCAAGAACCGTTGGGCAAAGGTGTTGGTACATGAGTAGTTTTCCCAGTTATTGGCAGGGTAGTTGAAATCACCCAGTATTAGGGTGTTTGGTTGTATCTTAATATTTTCCAGTATGTTTAGAAAGATGTAGTGAGAATCTTGGGACATGGTGGGGGATCTGTAGCAAGCTACAATTTGGATTGCAGTCTTACCTAGTGTTAGTTGCACCTGGTGAATTTCAGATGTATTGTGTTGGGCAACTAGCCTGGTGTTGTGAATATCCTTGGTGAATATGGACATTCCTCCACCTTTAATGTTTTGGTCCTGGTTTGGTGGCCGAAAAGAGTTGTAGCCTGGTATTGCAGAGGTGCTCTCTGGAGCCTTGAACCAGGTCTCAGTTGCTGCACAGATATCGATGTTCTCCATTTTTAGGAGTGCCTCGAGAGAGTGCATTTTGAGGTTTAGACTTCTAGCATTGAGTAGCATTACCTTCAGATTTTGCATGCTTGTATCTGTTACGGTGGTGGTTTTGTCCTAAAAAAGGCACTATAGGGGTGGCAAGAGCATAAGCCAGTAACTTGAATCCCACGGGGCAACAGGTGCAGACCATCTCTGGAAAAGCATCGTGGTCTGTCAGTCATGTCGTCCCAGGCAGACAGATACTGGATCCCCTTTGAATGACACCAGAAGCTTAGCCAATTGTTGAAGTCAATCATTTTGTCTTTATACTGTGGTATCATTCTGGGTGAAGGCAGGATGCTACTCAGGGCTAGGGTCATACCTGCCTGGGCCACATGATCCAAAAGCTCTTCCATGTCTCTTTTCATGTAGTCCAGGAAGGTATGTCTCAAGTCATTCACTCCAACATGGACAATGACTGAGTCGTATTTATACTTGTTGTGGAGTGACTTGAGTGCATGCATTGTGGTGGATCCTGGCACCTGACAGGCAGCTGACTATAATTTTCTACTTGTTCAGCCTGGTGAGTGGGACATCAGTGTGCCTGACTATAGAGTCACCTGTGACTAAATTGTTGGGTGCGTTCTCTTGCCTTAAGGGCTGTTGTTGGGTGGCACACTGGTGTTGTGAGCTATGTGACACTTTGGTTGTGATTGGTGTTTGTTTGCATTTCAGCTTCGGAGGTCCTTGTTGCTTGGGCAGGTTACTTTTAAGGGCCTCCACATATGTGGGTTTAGTGTTGCTATGTGTGGGTATTGGTCATATGGGTTTAGAAGGGCTATGTGTTGCTTGAGGTGTAGTGTGGGTGTTAACCTTCTCCTCTTGACTGTCTAGCACAATCTTGGGTGGAGAGAGCTTTGCTTCCAGTTTGGCTATGTAAGTGCATCTCTCGCAGGTTGTAGTGTTGGGTGGTAAGAGGAGAGGGTTGTCTCTGTACATGAGGCAATTGCTGCATTGCCCCAGTATGCCCAGATTCACCAGGTGGACAGGAAAAATCACTGGAAGCTGACCCTTGGACATGCCTGGTTTGGTACTTTTTTTTGTAGGGTACAAGAGCGGTGTTCCCTTGCCTTAGCAAGGTACTTTGCAATTATAGGCTGTTTAGTGCCTACAATTAATTTCTCCTCATTAACAAGGAGAGTTGAGTGCTTGTATCAGTTTGACTTCCTAGTACTTTCCAGCAGGTTTTAGAGCAAGTGCTAGTCACAGGGATGCTTAAAGGTAAGATGAAAAAAATGGTTTATCCTAAACACTGCAGTGTGTACTAGAGGAGTTAGATGTGAAAGTAGGTAACTTAAGTTTTACCTGTCTAAAAAGTTAAGTTTTAGTGGAGAGTCACTATTTTTAAAACAGCAAGATAGATTGAAAGGGGGTGGTCACTTTTGTATTCTGGTACTATGGAGTACAGTAGGATGGCCAATAAATGTAAATAACTGAAGTGGAGTGATTAGACAAAATGACAAATGTGTGCTTACTCACACAAGCCAGTAAAAACAGAGCAGAAATTAGATATATGGTCAAATTAACATAAGAGACAGGCAACTAGAAAGACAGTGGTGTTTAAGAACACTACAGTAACCGGCTGGGAGGGTGGGGGAAAATATTTCTGCCTGACTCACAAGAGACAGAGCTGTGGTCTTTTCAAGTTTTAATGTGCAGTTAAAAGCAGAATACAAGTAAAACACAGGGTAAATAAAACAAATCAGTGTATTCAAAATAGAAAAAGGCAATAAAGTAATACAACAAATAAAAAGCAAGCTAACCTTTCCCTCACAGCAAAGTGTAGCAGAGTCTGGGTGAGCCTTTTGTACTTTTCAATATTCTAGCCACTCATTGTACAAATTCTTCATCTCCAATGATTGCTACATTTTTTTCCATAATTAATTGTGCCTTTAAGTCTTGCAAATCTTTTTTTAGACCTTGTTCAGAAATATTTCAGTAGCCATAGGATCCACAAACTGTGTTATGATGTGTATTGTTCTTGTAACATGTATTTCATTGTTCCAAAACTAAAGTCTATTGTTATATCTATATTCCCCTTTTCATAGGTTCATAGATTCATAGATTAGTACTAAGCTAACTGCCCTTGCGAGCCATTTTAAGCTTAGCCAATTATCCCTTGTGAGACTCAAACCCTGCACCTTGTGTTTGTAAGGCAAACACCTTAACCATTAGGCCACCCTCCCCTACTTCTATCTACAAAGAGTTATCGTTTTCAGCCTTCACTGTTCTTTTCCTGTTTAGCTTCTAAATCTTGCCTTATGACTGTGACTACCCTGACTTTCCAAAGTAGCAAGTAAACTGTTCTGCCCATATTTTATACCACTATCTTTTCATGGTGGACTACCTTATAAGAATACTTTTTTTTTTTTTAACGTGTGATCACTGCGTACAGATTTCACAATCTGTGAACAGTATCCATCAAACTACTTTACTGTCTCTAACATATCCATTGCTCTTGCCTGTAATTATTTCAGAGCTACAGGAACAGAGTTTGACACTTTTGTCAATAAACCCATTTGGCTTCATCCCCACTGTCTATAAATTATCACAATTGGTTAATGACATGTTGTAAACTGTCATAAAGTTTTTTCAAGGTAGCAACAAGTTATTAGGTATCAACCTAATAACTTGTTTGATACCATTTAAATAAATCAACAGTTTTGCAGTTTATAGCGGTCAGTAAGTGATCACAATTGGTTAAAGCAAATCTGTAACCTGTTAAACTGTTCAGATCTTGCAAGCTGTGGCAGTTGACCTCTTCGGCCTGCCCTTCATACAAGCCTGAATTCCTGTCGTACAGATATCACCATACACATGTACATTCCAGCACCAAAGAGATCAATAACATTTTTCTTTCCCAAATGTTCTGTATTCATTTTATCTTCATTTTATATGCAGCCATGTGTCTTAAAATGTGTATCCATTTCACTGCCTTTCAAGCATTTTCTTATGTCTTACTTCTTTTTCATTTTTGTAATATAATAGTTTTTATTTTTGTTAGTCTCTACTCTTTTATACTCAGTTATGCATAATGGAATTTCTAATTTTCTGAGCATTCTTATTCCTTTTTCCTTTCTGTTTCTCATAACCCTATGGATGATCATTTCTCATGCACATCTTGTTACCCACTGCCCTTTACTGCTATGTTTAGTACCAGTTTTACACATACATTTGTTACCATTATAAAACATTTATTTATCCTGTCTAGTGCTGTGGCATATTCACATCCTTTGTTTCTGATTTTGTATGCTTTTCTTCTGCTTGAACACTCTGTCTCTTTGGAATTCAATGCCAGTCTAGAAAATGTCTAAAATTCCTTACTTTGTGCTCATTCATTTACATCTACTGTTATTGAGACCTCCCTTTCTCCACAATTTATCATTTCATTTGTCAATGTTTTGCATTTAAATGCTGATCTTCACCACAGATGCAGCACATGTACGCTGTTCAGTACAGTGGACAATCAGCTGTCCAGTTTTGGACATGTACTACTTCTCCTTCCTCTTATAAGATTCCTTGAGCAACATCACAATGGAGCTACCACTATGACCACAACTAGTTAAAGCCTCACTGGGATGAAAAAATATAAAAAAACATTTTCTGCAGGAGGCAAGTAACCTAGAACTCATTACCCCGACACCCCTTATTTCTATATGACAACTTCACAGCACCAAACCATGGAACAAAAGGAAACATTAAATGAAGAAAAAACAGTGATTCACTGCAAGCATCATCATAGAAACAGTGCTGGTGATTATGTTCTAAGATAACTCTTCCAGTTTTGGCGGGAGAATTTTTATCTCATCCTCTTTAAACTCAGCCACTAGGTGGCGAGCCAGCTTTTCTTCATTATATATAATTCCCATTCTCAATGTATAAATATAATCCATCTTTGTTTTTTTTTTCTGATATCTTTCAGTACATCATACTGCTATGTAATCACATTCAAAACATTCTTTGGAAAAACTGCACCGTTGCTGTGGAGTAACTACAGTTCTTTTTCTTATTCACAGTTAATGAATACATAAAGCATTTTCTAATTACTTTCATTCAATGGATGTCAAAATCTATTACCTGTCTTTTCATCAGCTGCACATATTTTTAAAGCTAACATTGTATTGTAGCTCTGTACCAATATATATGAGTTCAGATGTCACCTATTGTCAGCCCTAATGATTGCAACGTACTTGCCCACAGATAATATGTGTCCACAGGTTTTCTGCTATCCTTTAGAAATCACAGACAAATTGCATCACAAGCTGTCTTCCCAGTATCTCTACTGTAATTTGTGTAAACCTTTGCCTCTCGAGCACCTGCCTGTTATTGAAGTTGCATCAGTATTACTTACGACACTCATTTTGCAGCTTCTTTCTGACTCAGGTCAGCAGTCATTGCTTTACTATCAGTTCATGTCTGCAATGGCACATAATGCACAACTCCTTTCGATTATCTACAAAATACTATATGATTTGGGATGACATTTTTGCTGGAGTACAAAGTTTGTGAATTTTATACTTCTCACAACTTTATTAATATCTCTTCACCTAAGCCTTGACTTGCAAACTCCTCTTCTAAAATCTGTATTAAATATAAAACTTTAATTTTAGTGCAGAACATAATGGCAACTGAATGTTGCAGTTCTCCAAATGTTTTGTGTCCAGTAATGCAGCAACACAAAGTTAGAGTATCCACTCCAGGACGTTTCCATTTTCCTGTCCAAATTTCCCATAACCCATTTAAATGCAACAGTGAGAGTCCCACAAAAAGAGGCAACAAGTCTCGTGTTCTCAAACCAGTGTACGAAAAGTAAGTAAACAAAAAAATGAGTTCCCATGATAGAAAATAAAAATCAGACTTTACTAAATTAAGATGAACATGTTCAGGACTTTTCCCTGCTTTATGACTATTGCTTGCCAGAATAGGTTCTGGATGTCAATACCCTTGAATTCAGTACAATAAATGATTATATGAAGAAACCCAAGACTTTGAAAGAAGTCACATAATGGCAATACTTACAAAATGCAGCTACATGCCTGAGCAACAGCAAATGTTAGAAAAAAACAATGGCAAGGCAGGCATAACAGGTCTAGGTCCTTTCGTGTTTGAAAATAATTCTGCAAAAGACTTAAATTATGATAACAAGCAGGCCTGTAATTCTTTCAAATTGAAGGAACTTCTGATAAACTGCATACACACATGAATGTATATATACGGATTCACTTTATAATCTGAAAATACTGAAATATCGAATTTCAGAATCCCAAGACTATAAAGCCGAAAAATCAGAAACCCGAAACATTAAAACCACGAACTTTCAAACCACGAACGTAACACAAACAAAACAATACATCACACAAACACAGATACAGCTACCTGCCAACACTACAAAAAAAAAAAAACAAACACAACAAAACTAACACACACACACACACAATCTTGATAAAAGCAGGGGATAAAGCCTCCCTGCACCCCCCACATCCCCCCTACTTATATATACTAACTCCGAGGTCGCACTAAACACACCAACACATAAAACTTACCACTACAGACACTCTCACACACTAAAATCCCTACCCAATACCCTTACAAAAACACCACTTACCTCAAACTCCAGCTAAATCCACAAACTGCACCACACATCATGTACCTGAACACATAATGGCGAATGCAACATTTCCGCATTCGCTATTATGCAGTTTCGCGTAACTGTACTTTCAACTTTATAGTCTCGAAATACTGAAATTCAACATTTCAGTATTTCGAGATTATCAAGTATAACCATATACACACACACACACACACACACACACACAACAGCAGACAGTTACTTTGCATGGTTTTATGAAATATAAAACATTCTACTTGTGGATAGTCTAGAATAAAACATATGCTACTTGTAGATAGTCTATACTACCTTTAGGAGTTTAGCGTTTTTCCTTTGTAGGCATTTCACCATATGCAGTAAACATCTGCTAGTATGTTCTGCATAACTAACACTTTTCTCTGATATGTGCTGCCTGTTAATTTTACCATTTTAGTGAACTGCTCTTGGCATGTAATGTCTGTGCACACTATGCCATGTGTAGCGAAACACATCTCGGAGAGTCATTAATTTGTAGAGCATGGACCATAATTATCTTGCCAATACCAGCTTTATAGGACACCTCCTGCCTTGAGTAGAGCAAACAGGTCAGGCTCAGTATAAGTTCATAAGGTAAATATTAGGCTAGCTGCCCTTGCAGACCATTTGAAGCATAGCCAATTTCCCTTTTAAGTACTTGAACTGCACTTATCCCATTTGGTTAGAGATTGTTCTTACACATCTCATGGTCAATAATTATATATTTCCCCTTAATGAAAGTAACTGGGATCATAATATAGATAATTTGAGTGGAACTATGCATGGGATACAGGATTTAGGAACTGTCTCTGCAAATTACTAGTACAGGGGGCAGTCTGGGGGTACGTTTTCTGTTTCCCATCCAAAGATCCAAGTTATACTTGAATATAGACAAGGATAAGCTTTGTTTTGCATGGATGGGGATTCTATTCCTCTGCAAGATATACCTGTCCCTCCAAACTGTTCTGTTGATGTTACAGAAGAGGTTTAGATCCCTACACTAAGTATTTCTGATGCCATATGGCTTACTGATGCCAGATACAAGTCTCCTCTTAGCAGTCTGTAGGACATCGAATATAGTGACAAGACTTTGAATTGGTTTACATAGGTCATATTGGTTCGGTCTTGTATCGCTTTAGTAAGGTATCTCTGTGGGCATTCCATTTGTTGCATGTGTCTGGACAGATATATACCAAAGAGAATATTATATTCAGTGATTATTATGGTTAGCACCATGGACTTTGAATCCAGTGACCTGAGTTCAAATCTCAGTGGAACCTTTCATGCCTCACTTTTATGGGTGGGAGGTTGGCATAATGGTTAAGGTGTTTGCCTTACATACTCAAGGTGCAGAGTTTGATTCTCACACTGGGTAACTGGCAAGGCTTAACATGGCCCATGAGGGTGTTAGCCTAGCATTGATTTATGAAACTATTAGCCTAATGAGGATGATTAAAGAGGGACAATGACATCCCTAGATCTTGACATAATCTCTTTGTTTATAAGCTTTGTGAGATAGAAGGACTTTCTTATGACAATGGCTATATTTTGATTGAAAGTTAGGACACCGTCCGCAAAAATTTCCAAATCCCATACAACTGGGTCAACCCCTTAGGGAGGTATTGTAAAGGTGGCAGTTCCTTGGGATAGATGACTTCCAAAAGGATACAATAATGCATTTTTTTTTTTATTTAGTTCAGTCCATGACTTTGGCAGCACTTATTTATTTGGGGCAAAGCTTCCTGCAGGATGGCCAAGCCATTTTTGGATTCAATGATTGCTCCTAACTTGCAGTCATCTGCAAAATTAGTCAGACGGAGCCCTTTGGTATTGGCTTTTACTTCAGAAAATTAGATGTCAAACAAGACAGGTCCCAGCACATAACTCTGGAGGACTGCACTAGTGACTGGTCTCTTTGTGGAGGTAACTTACCCTATTCTGATTTCCTTCAAAGTATCTCTGAGCCAGCTGACAACCCAGTGGGTAGCATAAGGGTTTATTCCAAGTTTAGGTAGCTTTTCTACTATGCCTGAGTAGGGGACTGTGTCAGAAACTTTGGCCAGGTTGAGATATGGGGTGTCTACCATTTTGCCTTCATCCGTTGCTTTCGACAGCTTTCTAAAAAAGTTGACCACACTGAGAAAGCATGACCTGCCCTTGATGAATCCAAACTGAAATGAGTTCAGTGCTTGAACATTCTCTGTGTCCTTATTGATTAGTTCCATGATAAGTCTTTCCATGGCTTTATTTATTTATGGATACATTTATTTAACAGTTATTTATGGATAAATTTATTTACCAGTGGCCATCCAATCACCAAGGTTTACCTTAAAAGAAGTGAGTTTATCACATTGTTTTATATGTAATGGAAAATTATTCCAGAGATAGGGAAGCACTGAACAATAAATCTAAATCTAAACCTCTAGTGTGTCTTATTTATTTGTTGATGGAGATTCAAGTGTTTACTTGGAGTGTTTGTGGAGCCATTCGTTTTGTGGATCAGTAGAAGAACAAGGAGGATGAGATGCTTAGTAATATGGAATGTTAAACATTAATCACCATACAAGAGTTTATAAGAGATGGTACAGGAACAGAGCTTCAAGCCTGTTTTGATAGATGAGGGTCTGTAGTCTTTTAATTAGGAATCTCTCGACTCTTTCTAGCTATGTGATATGTTTGGATAGATTTATTTATTTATTTATTTATTTATTGCACTTGTTAATTGGGATAGTCCATTAGAGAGAATTTTGTTTTTTCTTAGATATAAAGAAAAGGTGCAGTTGTGTACTGTTTCAGGAAAACCTGAGATTATATAGTTTAGTACAGAGATTACAATGCAGATATACTTATTTTGTACAGAGATTACAATGCAGATATGCTTATTTTGTACAGAGATTACAATGCAGATATACTTATTTTGTACAGAGATTACAATGAAGATATACTTGTTTATATACATTTGATTATAGACATATAAATAGTATGCACAGTAAATAGATATAAACAGTAAATTATGTTGGTTATTACATTCTATGCAAACATTATTCAACTATGAGATGGGAAGGCATAGTTTGTGAGTGTTGACACATGTCTAGTTTTGATTTAACAAAGTTGATAGACTGATTATATATATTTAGGTTTATGAGAGGTGTGTAAGAGTTAAGAGATTATTGTGGTGACAGTAGGGTGATTGAAGAGGGTGACTTTGAATGGCAAGAGTAATATAAAAGAGAGGGCCCATTAACTGAGGATGTTGAGTAAGGATTGTATTAGGTAGGTAGGTATAGCAGGACGATAAGATAGTGAGTTAGCCAGGATTTGAGCAAAAGCAGTACCAGGAGTCCATGACATAATGTTTTAGTTATGTTTTAAAAGTTGCGATTTTTTTATTTGCTTAGTTGTTAGGGGATAGAGCTCTAGATTCTAGAGATAGAGGAACTATTCAGAGCATCCCTGGAGGAGTTTTTGGAATTAATTACTAGTAATAGAGCTTTTTCACCTGATCAAAGGAGAAGGGTTTGACTGGTAATATTGTAAAAGATGTTTTAGGTTAGGGCAGTTTTTGTTTTTTTTAGATGAGGTTATGCACTGTACTTAGTTGTGAGGCAGTTAAGTAGTCTGGTAGTTCAGGCTAGTGTGTAGCTGTTTGAAGATTACACAGTAGTGAGTTCTACGAGGCATATTAGTAGCAAAGTTTGATATTTTGTTATAACACTGTTTCAGCATATTGGGGGGGGGGGCAGTTTGCATGTTTATAAATATAGGTGCAACATGAAGAATGGCTTGGATCTATAGAAGACACAGAGTTTCTGATTTTTTTTCTCAACTTCAGTGCTGTTATGTTTGAATTTCAGATGTCATCTATGGTAACTTCTAGAACCTTTGTTAAGGTTACTGTGTAGAGTCTGGTAGTGTTACTGGATGCTAGAATGGAGAGGGATTTTTGTGAGGTGAGTTATCTAGGAATGAATAGTATAAATCTGGATTTTTTTGGATTTAGGAGTTGTTCTGTGTCAGTCAGTCAGGATTCTCTAGATGCGAATACTGCTGTTTTTTGCAGGCCATGGATAGTTATGACAGTGTATTTAAAGGTGGCATCATCAGTGTATTATTGGATTGTAGTGGCTTGTTTGTCAGCTAAGTGAAGATGATTTGTAAATATATCAAAGAATAGGAGGCTAATAGTGCATCCTTGGGGTCTCCTACTGATACACTGAGAAAGGAAGAGATATCACCTTGCCATTTAACAGGTGTTTGTCTAGTAGACAAGCAGATATCAAAGGAAGAAATGTGTGGTAAAGTCCTAGGATGTATATATTTTCTGGATTAGTAAGAGTGTGTCAGAGGTTTTGGGGAGGTCTAGAAATACCCTCAACACTAAGTTACTTGCAGCTTTACTTTGATTTATGGCTGTTGTAAATCTGAGAGCTGTGGATGCATTTTTCCATGAATTTTTATAGTGGGGATAATATAGCTGCTGGTCCATAGCTGGTAAAGTCAGTGAAGTCACCAGCTTTGTGTAGGGGTAAAATGAAAGTTTTCTTCCTGGCTCCAGGGACATAGCTTTTCTTTAGAGATTTTTCTATTAGAATAAAACTGGATTGCTGTCAGTGACTAAGGTAGTAAGCTTTAGTTTTTGCTTTAGGCTTCAATTGTTGTAGTGGGTATGGGTATGAAAGAGAGGATATTGGGGTTGGTTGAGGGGTTGGGGAGTGAAGCTATGATAGAAGAGTTAGTGAAGTTATGGAGGGAGGTTGCTGAGGGTTCAGGGTGGGTTGAGGAGGTGAAAGAGCTAAAATGGGTTTGGAGGGAGGTTACTGATGCAATGAAATGGGCATTACATTGGACTGCACTGGATTTAGTGGATGTATACACCATTAGTATTGGTTGCTTAGTGTGACCACTGTTTAGTAGATTATTTACTAATGACCTTAATTACTTTGGATTATTATGAGTTGATTTCTGTAGCTTTGAGTAATAGGACTTTTGCTTGATACAAATTGTTCTTTGGTATAGTTTCTCATTTGTTTGTATTTTATAGGGGTATCTCAGATTTGTTTCGACTACAGGTTTTTCAGGCCTTATCCCTTTCTGCCATACGTTGCTTTTCTTATTAATCATGGGACTAGGTTTGCCATAACCCTTTCTTTCCTTAAAGGAGCATCAGCACTGAGTTTTGTTGTTTGCCTTTCGGCTTTTCCCGGTTAGGGGTCGCCACAGCGGAACTCCAGTCTGCTACTGATTGGCAGTTGTTTTTTTTATGGTGTCGAGTTGCCAGCCCGACACCCAACCATCAATGAAGGCACGCTCATTCAACGCATGTCTTTCGAATGCCCACTCGACCGCGGGGAGGACATGCAGTTTCCACACAGAAGGCACTCCCAACCCAAGCCGAGAATCGAATGGGAGAACCTCTTGCTGTGAGGCAACAACGCTACCGCTGCACCACTGCAGAATACAGCATCAACACTGAGTTTATTTAGAAAAATAGAGCTAAAATTATAACAGTGTTGTCCAGAGACTGCAATTAACTCCATTTTATTGATTTTAAGTCTGTGATGAAACTGAAGGAGGTTAGGTTGCAGACATAATTATGGTGGTGCAGGTTTTGAGCAGATGTTTGTTCTCTAATTCCATAGGTGGGGAGGTGATCATTTAAGCTTTCTGGGAGAGTGCCAGAGGAGATAAAGTTATTAAGTGTGTTGGTAACTATCTAATCAATAATGGTCTTTTTCTCACTATGTTTATTATATCCGGTTGGAGTGGAGATGAAATAGCTCTAGCCAAAAAAGGTGTATAGCAGCATTGTTTACTAGTCAATATTCATATCAATAGATATAGATGAATTGTAAAAGGGGCATTATGTTCTATGGGCTATCTGATCAGGGAAAAATATACAGTGATGATGGTTTCTTTTGACTTGGGTGAGATACCTTTAGTTATTAAAAGAGAAAGACAAAAGGATTTCCAGACTACCACTGCAATGTGGTGGTCAAAGGATAGGGAGTGGTCTATAAAGGTGCCGAGAAATCTGACAAACATATCAGTCAAGAGTTGCTATCTATACTGTAAGCCGTTGTCTAGATTTTTCTACCAAAGGTAACAATGGCATACTTCTTTGCATTTAATTTAAGTCTGTTTTTAATACAGCTTTGATTTGTATATTTTATCTCTTGCTGTAATAAAATAGTGTCAGAGGCTGAGTTTATGCCAATACACAGCATACAGTTGCTGGGAAATTAAGACTGTCACATGTCTGGGTAGTGTTTTTTGAGATCCCAGAAGCAAGAATGCCACTAGTTTCCTTTTTAACTATGTGTGTTCTACCTTTCAGCCAGTTTGTTCTCCATCTTACAGCACAAGAGTCTATGCTCAGGTCTGTAACCTTATTTACATTTCCAGAATGGAGACTAGAATCAAAGACCTTAGCAGATCTAGGTACATTGCATGAATTATAAAAAACACACACTCCTTGTGGTTAAAAGTCAGTCTTCGCACAACAGAAATCTTCAAGGAACATAGAAAAAACAACTAACACGGCTGATAAAAACATAAAACCATAACCACACCCACTAGACCAAACAAATCATATGACAAAGCTAGTACCCTAGACTGGATACTCATCAATAACTCTCCACATCAGTATATGTCAGGCACCACACCAGATGATCTAAGTGATTACTGCCTCACATATATACTTAAGCTTAAGGTTAATCACCATCATTAACCCACCTATAGAACTATAAGAAGCAATAAAAACTTTAACCCCCAAAAATTTAACAATGAACTAAAGGCTTGCAACTGGTCTGCCCTAAAAAGCCTTCCACTAGATGAAGCAGTCAGTTACTTCAACTCCAGATTTCTGGCTATTCTCGACCTTCTTGCCCCCAGCCGCACTAGTAGAACCAAGGTCAATACCGCACCTTGGCTCATTAAAGAAACTAGGGCCAAACTTGCATTAATAAATAAAGCATGGGACACCTACTGGAGTACTAAAACCCTACCTGACCAACTATTATTTAGGCAACTAAGAAATGATGCAAAAAAATCTGTAACTTCAGACAAAAAGGAATACTACCACCGCCTACAACAGGTACACAAATCTAAACCTCAGAAATTCTGGATGGGAATAAAAAGACTCCTCCACCCAGGACAAACCACCACCCCAAATCCATCTGCCACTAATCAAAATTCCCCCGAAGATATTGCCAACTCCTTTAACACCTTCTTCACCGAAACCATCCAAACTTTAGCTAACCAACTCTCACCCACTGGTTCCAATCCTAGCACAACCAATTCCAAAGCTACAACTTCCTTCAGCCTCCAACCAGTCCCCACTCAACTCATTAAAACCCTACTTAGGAAACTAAGACCAACCACCCTGGCTGCTGATCTCCTCCCAGCTGACTACTTACAAAAAGCTGCAGACGCAATTGCATACCCCATCTCCGTCCTTATTAACAGGTCCATATCAGAAGCCATAATCCCTGACATATGGAAAATCTCACATGTCATACCACTTCACAAAGGGGGCAGTTCCAGTGAATTGTCTAACTACAGGCCCATAGCCATCTTGTCACCACTAGCTAAGATCATGGAGAAGTGTGTGCATATTCAACTCATGAAATATCTCACACAGAACAAACTTTTATCCAACTCACAAAATGGCTTTTGGCCCAATCACAGCACCACAACAGCCCTTCTCTTTTTCTCAGACACTATAAATCAAAATCGCAACAACCACCTACTGTCCTCTGCTCTCTTCCTAGACCTGTCCAAGGCCTTTGACATGGTGGACCACAAAATGCTAATGAATAGCCTGGAGGCCAACAACTTAAACAAACAGGCCCTCCAATGGTTTGAGTCCTACCTACAGTGCAGGAAACAGGCTGTACTGTGGCAGGGTAAACTCTCCTCACACCTCTCCATCAGACTAGGAGTACCCCAGGGCTCAATACTAGGTCCCCTTCTGTTCTCCATCTTTATAAATGAACTTAGCACAGTCATACCAGAGGCTACCTGCATCCAATATGCAGATGACTCGACCTTGATCTGCACTGCCTCCACCCCAGCAGAACTTACTGAAGTAACCCAAAGCACCTTCAACAAGGTTGAAAATTGGCTACTAAACCAATGCCTAATACTAAATCCCAATAAAACTAAGTTACTTCTCTTTACCCCAACATACAGGACCACCTCACCTCTGTTCAATATAACAGCTAATAATGGTACCATCATCTCCCCAGTTACCCAAACTAAACTACTGGGCGTCATGATCGACTGCAACCTCAGATTTGATGCGCACATCAATCAAACTATAAAAACTACCAATAAAAAACTCGGTAGTCTCTTCAGAATCAAATCATTCCTCACCCCGCAAGCTAGAATAACAATTTCCCGCTCCCACCTCCTATCTACCCTTCTCTATGCCTCCCCTCTATTCTCCCACCTGAATAAAACCAATCTTAAAAAACTGTCTTCATGCTACAACCAAATCGCCAGATTTGCTACTAGCTCACCCTACCGTACCCACCACTGCCAGAACCTGAAACTCCTGGGCTGTTTGGAACTACCCCACCTCCTACAGCTCAACCAGCTCAAGGTCGCCCATAAAATCCTCCACCAACCGGACACTACCCCAGCCCTAAGAAACATAATCTGCCCCTAAAGTAATAATCGCCCACTACGCTCATCCACCAAACTCCTAGTACTTACAATCAAATCCAGCCATGCTGCAGATGACTCCCTCTTCACCAACTCTGTTGGTAAAAACTGGAACTCACTACCTACTGACATTACCATAGAGTCTTCTCCAACCATATTTAAACATAAACTTAAAAGTCACCTCAAGTCACACTGGATATGCCCCTGTACCAACCCTGACTAAGACCCCACACTTCCCTCCAACACACTCTGCTCAGCCATTCCCCCTCATTTAAACAATGAGATCCTTTATGACTGCAACTCTAAGTATTGTTATCTTCAACCACTATTTTCAATTGAAAAGTATGCCTCTGGCCTCACAGAAGAATGCATGTAATATGTCTAAAATCAACTTGTATTGTAACCACAATTTAGTGGATTGTCTATTTTGTTACACCTATAACTTTCTATCTCTATGTACTATGTCTACAATCTTCTTCTATGTAACCTCTATTAGTTGATCATCTATTTGTAATGTCTATTTCTTAATCTGAATTTGTAACTTTGGAGCTTTTCTCCCCGGGACTCCGCTGAAAATGGACACGTATCCAGCTGGACCATCCCGGTTAACAAATGTAAAATAAATAAATATATACATTTTATTGGGTTAGAGCTTTCATGGACTTAGTTGCCTCATCAGACCATGGTTCCTTGAACATTGCATGAATTACCTGACTGTTACCTACAGTTTTAGAGACTCTCTCAAAGACGTTTACTAAATTAAGAAGCCATGATCTCTTTTTGATAAAGCCACATTGCTGCATATTCAGAGCAATTAGAATTTTTATAATGGTGCTTATGAAATTGGTTTACTATCATATTTGCAATTTCTACAATTGTGAATACGGGGATAACAAGACCAGAAGATCATAGGACAGGAATGCAGAGGACAGCAGGAGTGAAAAATGTTGAATATTGAACTTCCTAACCAGCGCGGACACAGAAACAAGTGCTAACATGGGTCCAGAAGGGTAGTCCAGATGTTTGTCCCTTGGTCTTCGACATTCTCATTTTATGATTTTTCTGGTCTCATTATTCCCGTATTTGCAATTGAAGCATTTGCAAATATGATAGTAAACCATGAAATCAGCTTTAATATGTTCCATGGTGTAGAATAGTGTGTGCGCTGTACCTTTAAGAAGCGTTTCCAAGGACAGCATGTGCATATAAATAGCAAGCATGTGCTTGCTTCAGTGCCATTTTGAGAGTGCAGCCAGAGTATGAGCATGTATGAGTATGCTAGCTAGTTTGTTTGCAAGTTTATCTAAGTTAAAGTTATTAGGCCTCAATCCTGAAGTTTGTACATAATAAAGCTGCTTAAACAGAACCCACAGATGTTCATCTGATTTATCCTGACCAGATGAGCGACATGGTATCAGAACTGGGATTCTAGAGACTACTTTTCAGAGCTATGAGGTGCAGAATTAACAGTGAAGGTAAACTAAGTGAATTGAGTACAACAAAGGGCCAAAAATGAACTAAAGGTAATGAAAACTTGCACAAATGATTTATATTATCAAAAAGATAAAACAGAGCATTACAAGGGCACAGAGTGCATTATTAAGCAAACGAGAGGCACAAAAAGTTTATTAATTAAATGAAATGTTTGAAATTAAGATATTTGATAAAACGATTATCAGAAAAGCACATGAAGGGTTTGGAATTACCTCGGAATTGCAAAACTAGCATGTTTAAAGTAAAAAAGAGCATGTTAAGAGTAAAACCTGCACTAGAAAAGTATTATATGCATGAAAAAAAGATTAAACAAGTGAAATTAATATAATAAAGGGCAAGAAAGGCACAGTAAGCATAAATAAAGCAAGGGAACTGCATGTTTTTTGGCAAATTACTGTGTTCTGGCATAAACTACTATTTTGCATTGATTGAAGCTATTCAGGGCATAACTAGTTATTTGAAGTATCTCAAAGTGTGTAAACGTGCTTACAGTGTATGTTTATTACTGTGCATTTATTCCAAAGAGTTTACTGTGTGCAAAGTGCAACTATTTCATAAACTGCAGTCAAAATACAGCCATTTCAAAAAGTTTCTTGTGCTGGGTGTGTCTGTTCGCAGAGTGCCGCCATTACAGAGTGTTTCTTGCACTGTACAGTTTCTTACAGTCTAGTGATTTCAAGAGTATTCTTGTGCCCAGGAGACTTATTTCGCAAAGTTCAGTTATTCAGAGGCCTGTTGTGCTATTGGGCACAGTTACAAATACTGGCATTTGTATAAGTGTGTGTGTTTGTGCATACTTGCAAACACCTTCACTGGTATGTGTTAATATGGCAGAGGCATTTCACAGAATATTGCAGAGAACAGGAGAATATTTGAGCAAGAGTACACTATTTTTATACAAGCAGCTTATTTTGACAAAGATGCACACACAGGGGCATTCATTTTACTAAACTTAGCTGGATCTGAGGATATTGAAAGATAGCATTCATATGTATATGCACTAGCAGTATATGAAGGGGAAAACTGTCATATTGTTATACAGGCTGAGTCAAGGGAAGACCCAAGTGTTTGAAACGCAAATTCAGGGAAATGTGCAACCCCCCAGACAAATGTTACATTAGAGAGGCATTTGTTTTACACAAGAGATCAAAAGCCAGAAGAAACATTTGCAGCTTATATTACTGACCTGAGAAACAAAGCTAAAATGTGTAAGTTTGTTGACTTAAAGATGAATTGATAAAGGACAGGCTTGTGCATGGTATTAATAGTGCTGCAGTGAGAAAGATTTTTCTTTTGTGACAGTGATTTAACACTGAGTAAAACTATTGAGATTTGTCAAATCCATGAAGTTACAGAAAGGCACACAAGTATGCTTGCAAGTGATAAGAGCATGGTTTCAGCAGGCTCTAGAGCAAAATGTAGACAGCATGCAACATGTGACTAGCAGAAGCAGGCCTAAGCACATGGCAGCTGTAACCCCTGCGGGTTTGGCCGGTTAAACTCAGTTTTCCAGCAAGTTCTAAGACTAGTTCAGTAAAAAGGACATGCTCGGTGCAGTACAAGGGTGAGTCAGCAAAACGCAAATCAAGATTTATTGTTAACTGTCGCAATTGTGGCATCGAACATGAGTCTATAAGAAAAAAATGCTTAGCATTTGGTCAGCAATGTCACAAGTGTAAAAAATGGAACCATTATCAAAAGTTTTGCAAATCAAGTAGACCTCATACAGTTATAAAGAAGGGTCACTTAAAAAAGCAAGTTGATTAGATAGAAAGGTGCAACACTACTTTCTATGTAGACGGCATATCAGTAATTGGTGAACAGAGTGATGCAATAAATTTGTTGGCAAATAATGAAGTGTTTTGTACTGTCCAGATCAATGGTAAATCCACCAAGCTCAAAATAGACATTGGTTCAAAGTTACGTCAACAAGCACATTTGCTGAGGTGAGAGCTGGTGAGCAACTTAATGTGGCCAGTTGTGTGAAACTTGTTGCTTATGGAGGTGAAGAAATTCAAACCAAAGGCTCAGTACTGTTTTCATGTTATTTGGCTGGGAACTGCTACAGCTTACTATTCTATGTAGTTCTAAGACATGTGCAATCATTATTGGGTCCCAGAGACAGTTTGGGAATGAATCTGCTTTCCTTTACCAAAGAAGTTCATCATATAAGCACATTTCAGTTCCAATTTTACTGATGCTATTTTTTCAGAGTATGCTGATGTTTTCAGTGACAAGTTAGGCAAGCTTCCAGTTGTATATTCTATGAAGTTAGACCCAGAGGTCAGACCAGTGGCCAGACCAGCAAGAAAAGTTCTGATTGCTATGCAGAATAAAATCAAAGCTCAGTTGGATAAACTGGTGCAGGAAGGTGTAATTTGTCCAGTTACAGAATCTACTGAATGGGTGTCGACCATGATGGCAGCCCACAAAAAAGGCACAGATGAAATCAGAATATGCATTGACCCAAGAGATTTGAACAAAGCATTAAAGAGACGGCATCATCATTTTCCCTTGGAACTAGACAAACTTTCAACTTAAGCACTCAAACCATTCACTTCTCATCCTGGCACTTGCTCAAAACTCATAGCAAGCACTAATAAACCTTTAGCACTAGACCCTCCTATACTGTAGAGAAAGACAAGGCTCTCTATTTGACCTTACCAGCCAATCAGTAAAACAGTTCACTATACCTATCCAGGCATGTCCAAAGGGCAGTTTCAGGTGTACTCTCCAGTCCAACTGGTGAATCTGGGCATTTTGAAGCAATGTTACAATTGCCTCATGTACACAGGCAACCCTCTCCTCCTTCCACCAAACACTAATACATGCGAGAGATGCAATTATACAGCCAAACTGGTGGCTACGCTCTCTCAACCCAAGACTGGACCAGGCAGTCAAGAGGAGAAGGGAATTACTTGCATCACACCACCAGTCTCACATAGACCTATGAAACCAGCACCGGCAAAAAACACACATAAATACATGAAAACATACTCGGAGGCTCTAAATAAAACTCTGCAAAAGCAACAGAGACCTCCAAAGCAGACATCCAAGCAACCTACAAACGCCCAACACAAACCATGAAACACATACTTCACAAAACCAGTGTGCCACACAATCAAAGCCCTTAAGGAAAAATAACATACCCAACACACTAATAATAGGTGACTCTATAGTCAGGCACACTGACGTCCCACTCACTAGGCTGAACAAGGAGAAGGTTACTGTTAGATACCTGTTGGGTGCTAAGATCCGCCACATAACACAAGCACTCAGGTCACTCCAGAACAAGTACATATATGACTCTGTCATTATCCATGTTGGTGTGAATGACCTGAGCCGTACCTCCCTGGACTACATGAAAAGAGACATGGAGGAGGTCTCTGATCACGTAGCCCAGGCCGGTATGACCCTGACCCTGAGTTGCATCCTGCCCTCACCAAGAATGATACCATGGTATAGAGAAAAAAATTATCAGTTTCAACAATTGGCTAAGCTTCTGGTGTCATTCAAAGGGGATCCAGTGTCTGTCAGCTGGGCTGACATGCTCGACAAGCCACGTTGCTTTGCTAGAGACGGCTTGCACCTGTCACCCTTAGGCTTTCGAATACTGGCCAAGGCTCTTGCCACCCCACATAGTGCCTTTTTTAGGCAAGGCTCAAAAGACAAACCCACCGCCGTAAATAACAAAAGTAACAAAAAACTGAGGGTAATGCTACTCAGTGCCAGATGTCTAAACCTCAAAATGCACGCACTCGAGGCACTCCTCAGTATGGAGAAAATTGATATATGTGCAGTAACAGAAACCTGGTTTAAGGCTCCAGAGAGCACCCCAGCACTACCAGGCTACAACTCATACCATACATTTTGGCCACAAAACCTTGACCAAAATACAAAAGGCGGGGGAGTATTCATATTCATCAAGGATACCCACACTTTCAGGTTAGTGGCACAGCACGATGCTTCAGAGATCATCCGCATGCAACTAACAACAGGCAAAACTGCTATTCAAATTATAGCTTGCTACAGATCACCCACCATGTCCCAGGACCCCCACTCCACATTCCTGGAAACACTGGGAAACATAAAGGTCCTACCAAACACCCTGATATTGGGTGATTTCAATTACCCAAACATTAACTGGGAGAACTACTCAAGTACAAACTCCATTGCCCAACATTTCCTAGAATTTATAAACTCAAATGCCCTGGATCAACTGGTCAACACCCCCACCAGAGGTGACAACATATTGGAACTGGTCATCACCAACATGGGCGACCGGTGTTCCACACCAGAGGTCAACCCCTCACTGGTTAGATCTGACCATAAACTAATCACTCTGGATATCCACATTCCGCCACCACCCCCGGTCAGGGAAACCACTGTGAAAAACTTTTCAAAAGTAAACTTCAAATTACTTAAGACCAAGGTGGGAAGTTTCAAAGCCCCCATGCTAAAGAATAACGCTGTCCAAGCTGCAAAATCCTTTACTAATGCACTCTATGGGCACCTACAATAAAGCATGGATCGTGCTATCCCAAACAAAACCAAGACTCACTCCTCCAAGAAAAGGAAACCAGTCTGGTGGACCCCTGCCATAAACAAGCTCTACAATAGAAAGAGGGAACTAGTACAGAAAAGAGTAAAATCCCAAGAAGGGAAGACATCCCTGATCAGTATCAGCATGAAACTACATTCCCTCATAAAATCATCCAAGGTTAGCTTCGAAAGAAAAATTGCCATGGACTCCAAAGATAACCACAAGGCATTCTTTAGCTATGTCAAGAATCTTAGTGGCAATTCTCAGATCTGCTCAGAGTTATTGCAGAATGGCACAAAATACACTGAACCGACCGATATTGCCAACATCCTGGCAGACAGGTTCAGTGCAAACTTCACCCCCCCTCTCACCCCCAAAAGGGCCCATAACTATACCAGAAGAATGTAGTGCCCCTGAAATCATAGACACTCAGGTTAAAACAGCCCTCTCCAAAGCCAAAAACACAGCATCAGTGGGACTGGACAGTGTCCCAGGCTGCATCCTAAACGAGCTCAAAGATGAACTAACCCCTCACCTAAACACACTGTTTAAACTCAGCCTCTCCACAGGCTACATACCCACAGAGTGGTGCACAGCAACAGTTATTCCACTCCACAAAGGTGGAGCCACAATGGACCCTGGGAACTATTGTCCTATAAGCCTGACTAGCTTGGTCTGCAAAGCTATGGAGCGCATCATCAAACCTCCAAACACTGGACACTACCCAGTTCGGCTTTGTTAAAGGTAGATCATGCCTCCTAAACCTGGTGGACTTCTTTGAGACAGTTACCAAGGCTATAGACAAGGGAAAGGTGGTCCACACAGCCTACCTAGACCTCGCAAAGGCCTTCGACACCATTCCCCACTCAGGTACTATAGACAAGCTCACAAGCCTGAACATAAACCCCTACATCACGAGATGGGTTGCCAACTGGCTCATGGACAGAACCCACATGATAAGAGATGCGGGAGCTAGATCTGATTCTAAACCAGTTACAAGTGGCATTCCCCAGGGCTCAGTCCTAGAACCCCTCCTGTTTGGCATATACTTCTCAGAGGTACAGGCAAACACAGGAGGACTATGGCTGACCAAGTTTGCAGACGACTGCAAACTAGAGGCTATAATTGACTCTCCAGCTAACACAAACATCCTCCAAAAGGGTCTCACTGAGACAGATACCTGGTGTCAAAACCATGGCCTCAAGCTAAATGCCAAAAAGTGCATAGTCATCCCCTTTGGAAAAAACAAAGTACCCACAAACTACCACATAGGTTGTAGCCCCCTAAATATGGAAAACGTACTAAGGGATCTGGGGACCCAAGTAGATAGTAACCTCTCCTTTGATAATCACATTGTTAAAGTGGTTAGAAAATCCTTCTATGTGGCACACCTTATCACAAAAGGGTTTGCATCCACATCGAAAGAGGTCATTGGGCCCCTCTACGCATCACTCATCAGACCCATCATACAGTACAATGCCCCATTTGGGATGTACCTTACAAGACACCTGCAACAACTGGAAAGACCACAGAAGTACCTCACCAAGAGGATCACTGGCCTCAAGCAGATGCCCTACGCAGCTCGACTGAAGAAACTCCAGTTGTATTTGTTGCATACCGCCTACTCAGAGGTGATCTCTGCCTGACTTACAAGGCCATGTCCAACCCAGAATTGATGGACATGCTCCACCTAAAGAAAACCATATCCCCTCAAGCCACATGCTCCAGGGATCTCAACCTCACCACAACAATAAATAGGACGTGCTGGAGGGATAGATTCCTGTCCCAGAGACTTTCCATGCTCTGGAACAAGATTCCAATCTACGTTAGGCAGAGCTCCTCACTAACCATCTTCAAGAGAAACCTTGACGAGTGGATGGGAAACAGAAAGTTTACCCCAGGAATCACTTCAATAGCTCTGCTGGACAGAGGTACAGGGAACTAATCTAAGGGGGCAGTGAAAGCCAACACATTCCGGCTAGGCCTATAAATGCCTTTGGGCAGATAGCCTAGTACCTACCTATGAACCTATCCTATGCATACCATTGAGGAAGTGGCAGCCCTAATACTGAATGCCACTGTTTTTTCTGTCTTGGATGCAAAAAGTTAATTTTGGCAAGTGATGCTTGATTGCAAATCTTCACTACTGACTAGTTTCAGTACCCCATTTGAAAGATATAGATTTCTCAAGATGCCATTTTCAATAAATTCTGCAAGTGAAGTATTTCAGTGTGCAATGGAGCAAATTTGTTTCAGGTTATCCTTGTGCCATAATAGTAGATGATTTATTGGTTGGAGGCAATGGTGAAGCAGAACATGACAGAAACCTTAGGAAAGTTGTAGACAGAGCACTTGAAATGAACTTGAAGCTCAATCCTCTGAAGTGGAAATTCAGACTACCAGAAGTTACATATGTAGGACTTTTATTTACTAGCACACTGGCTTGCAATCAGACCCATCCAAGCAAGCATCCATTCTTGAGATGCCAGCACTGGATAATGTTCAAGCTCTACAACATTTTCCTGGTGTGGTCAACTATTTAGGCAAGTTTATACTGGATTTCAGTAAGTTGACAGCACCTTTGACAGAGCTGACATGCAAAAATGTTACATGGTCTTGGTTGGAACAGCACCAGAGGCTATTTTAAGACCTTAAGCAGAAAATTGCTACCCCCACTCATTAGCAGCGCATTGCCTTAATCCTCTTCAGAGAAACTACCAAATTTACTACATTACACTGACCCCTACACTCTAATGAAATACCCATGCAAATAAATAATTAAAAAACAACTTTCATACATTATATATATGTACATATGTCACATACGTCTGACTACATAAGAACATCTTGCCTGATGGAAGAAGCTTCCAGTAACATACAATATGTTATTCTGTTCATAGATGTATGCACACAGCTGTAACAATTTCTTATGCATGAATCCTTCTGCCTAACCCCCTTCATTACTGGAAAAACCCTGAGACAACATTCCTTGAGTTAGGTAACTGTGATTATCAGTGGTATTTTCCAATGAATTTGAGTGCTGCTTATAGATTCCTGTCCTTATAAATGTCAGCAACAAGAAATATAATTATGGCGAGCTAAGAAAATAACTATATATAGGACCATTTTATATATGGCTTATGTCTAGTCAGACTTCTGTTTCTACAAACTGCAGAATGCTTGTTGTGTTACCTTATTTACAGTTTGATCTTATTTCAGTGCCAGGTCTCCAGCAGCCTGTCTAACTTTTTATACATCAAATTGTAGGCCTGAAAATGGTGGCATTTCCAAATGTTGGGAGTTCTAATGGGGGCTTTCAGTTTATTAATATTTTCCTGTAAATATTCATTTGTAATATGTGTGATGTTACTTTTTAATGCAGTTTTTTAAAAGTTTTTGGTAGCATTTTAAACTTTGGAATTGTATCTCCACACATCTCATGGTTTTCCCACAATTACATTCCATGACTGAATCTGCATCATGTTTTCTCTTTCATGGAAGGCATTTTTACACCTAATTTGTATCTGCTAACGTTCCATATTGCTATTTTTGATTCTTCTCAACGTAAAAAGGTCAGCAAAATGAAGGTACATTGAGTCTTCAGGTCCTTGAAGCTAAATTTTTGCTGGACTTAATCTGATATTCGGGGCCAAAGAGGAGACTGAGAAATCCCAGTGCAGTGTCATCCTGCTGCCAGTGAAAGACATTTGTTATTTGTTTTATGTCCTACCTTAATTCTACCTCATTCATCCATCATTCACTGATGCCAGAAATGGAATTCTGCAGACAACTGCTGATGCAAGTACTGTACTCCTCATCCCTGAAGTTGTGAAGCACCCACCTGAAAACAGTCTCCACCCCCCTGGGGTTAAGTTGGCAAAATATTGTTTGTTTCTTATCCACCCCCAGGTGACTCCTCAAGAGCCATGAATTCAGCTACATTAAAAAAATGTTCAAAGTTCCAGAGTTACTCTTAGAAACGTAACTATAAGCAGAAATGAACAAATCTATATTCATTTATATATATAAAAAAATATATTCTTAACTAGAGAATGAACCTTCATTGGTGCATAAGCATGAGATTGTTTTTATTTTTTCAGAGTTCCCATTTATTACAAAGGTATTCATTTTTGTAAAGGATAAAATTATAGAATATGTATTTGACAATAATAGAAAGGTTATTTTCGGGAAAAATGTTTCCTTTATCTACACTAAAAGAAATGTTTTACCTGAAAGCAGCTCTTTTGTTGCCTGACAAACATCTAATGCATATTCCATCATTTGATCTTGTGACAGAGTTCTCCGAGTTACTGCATATAAATAGAGCAGAAGAATCTCAGGCCCTGCTAGTACACCATCGATTGCTACATTTGGTTCCAATACTGATACCTCCACAAACAGGTAATGACCAACCATGTAAATGGCAAAGGTGTCACCCCTATAGAACATAGTCGTGTCAGAAGTAGGGAATGATGGTTTGAGACAAAGGACTTGCAGAAGACAAAAAAGTGCACACTCATGAGCTCACATTCTGTGTCCTACCAAGGACATGATCAAAGCCAGTGTTTGCAGTGCTGCCTGTTCTGAATCCGTGCTGAATACCACTGTACAAGGTGTTTGCAATGTGTCTGTGGATAATTTCCTCAGGTATTTTTGGCTGATAGTTTGAGACTACAGTAGGCCTCTGCAGCGGCATTATAAGTGCACCTTGAGCTCTGGGCAGTTTTCTATCTGTGCTTCCTCCTACCCACCCCCCTACACATACTTTATTTTGGATCATGGATAAATGCACATATTCTTTTAGAACTTTTGAATTACCCTTCCTGACTTAAGATCATTTGAATTATTATATTCCACTGATGTCCATATCCATTAATTACAACCACACGACTGCATAGACTATAGATATTCATTTGTGATAAAATGAAGTATCTTAGCTTCGACAAACGCAAACTAGTCTTGCAAAGCCAGACTAATGCCTGTTTTTACACATCACAACAGCCAAAGTCAGCCATTCTCATCCACAGACTGTGCTGCCGTACCAAGCAATTAAAGCTCCATTGCTGTCTATGTACACTTCAGATGTCCGATAGTAGTAAAACTGAACCTTATTTCACACAAATGCACATTATTTCTGCAAAGTCAGGCTGTTTAAACTGATCAAATGGGAGGGCAATTTACTTTCATCTACAGAAAGTTCCCATACAGCAGTTATAGTCACTTTGCTCTGTACACTTCATCTGATTGTGATAAAAGACTATACCTCTCAACTTCTTAGCACACAAATCAGGGACAAAGCCAAAAAATAATGACAAAGGCCTAGAATCAGAGGTAGATTTCTCTTAAATACTTAGAAAGTTGCAAGAATAACATTCTTTGTTTTCATTTGCAATGAATTTTCTGAAGGATATGAAACCTTAAACACAAATCTTTGGCATTATTTACTGACTACAGTGTTCACTGATTTGTCAATAACCACAGATATTATAAGGAACAGACCAAAAATATGCATAGAATCAAGGGCATTCTTTAACTGAGTAAATGACTAGAGGGTAAACTATTTTCATCCTCAAACAGCTCATAACCCCACCTCCACCCAGCAGATTTATATCCAGCTTGCTGTTTAAATGTCACCTGAGTGTGATGAAAAACTAATATTTCTTGATTTCTTAGTGCAATAATAGGAGACAAATAATAATAATAATAAATAATTAATGATAGACAAAAGCTGACATTCAGGAACAGACTTTAAATATTGATCCCATATACTTAGAACGATCCTAAAATAGCAGATTTTTCATTGACATGTTTCTTTGAAGTATATGAAGTCTGAAAAGTCAAATATCTGTCATCATTTAGTGACTTCAATTCTCAATGACTTACCAGAAAACTACTTTATGAGACACAGACCAAAACATGAGGCAAAGTCAGGAATATTCTGTGAAATCAGGGACAGTTTCAACTTTACTTCACACAAAGACTTGGCAAATAACAAATATGTATTTCACTTATTTCTTAACTGAGCAAGCCAGACAAACAAATCGTTCCTTTTCGGGGATGACCCAATAGCAGTATCTGGTTAAGTGACTTGCTCAGCCACACAGTAAGGAAACAAAGCTAGAAGGAATCAAATCTTGCTCACTGGGTACAGGAAATATCTTACTAACATCTCCCACATTTAGTTCTGTCTGCTAACTGCCATCTAATATACTTTATACAAGTGCACGCTAGTCTTGTAAACCTAGATTTTAAAATAAGCAAACAGAAATACCTTAAGTTGCTTTCCTCAACACCCACCCACCCCACCCCCATTTAGTGATTATAATCGTCAGTGATTTGCTATGCAACCACACATTTTATGTAGCACAGACCACAGATATAAATAAAAGTCGGGGCCATTCAGTGATATCAGGGACAGTTTCAACTTTGCTAGACATAAAGGCAGAGAATAAATATTTGAATGTATTTCATACAAATGCACATTAGTCCTGTAAAGCTAGGTAATACAATAAGAAAACAATACAATAAGTTTTTTCATCTACAGTCATCCCTCCAATTTAGTGTAATCCTTAATAATTTGCCATAAAAAACACAATTTTTTGAGGCACAGACCAAAAATTGTAAGACAAAGTTAATGACAGTCTGTGATATCAGGGATAGTTTTAACTTTCTTTCACACAATTGCCAGAGAATAAATATTTCAACATATTTCATACAAATGTACACTAGTCCAATGAAACCAGATTTTAAAACAATGAAGCCACAAGAGTCTGAGTTGCTTTCATCCATATCCAGCACCTCCCTCCCCATTCAATGGATACAATCCTCAATCACTTGTGAGAAAAACAAAAAGGTTATAAGATACATAAGATACAGAACAAAACATGAGGCAAAGCCAATGGCTGCCTGCAAAACCAGTTTGTTTTTTAATGCACAGTGACATGAACAAGTTGCTTTCATGCACAGCTAATCTGCAGTCCTCAGGAGTGCAACTGGATCCAATTATTTCTGTTTGTTTGCCGTATAACTTGGAGTAAGTCACTTAATGAGATAATGCTCCCAGATAGTCACTTAAAAAACTAAAAACAGACACTTGCACTTAGCAGGTTTACCTATTTAACAACCAGAAAATACAAAAAATATACATATCCTTCCCACAATAGTAAACAAAGATCAGCTGCAAAGGGTTGCACACCTGGGAAAGTACACTGACACACTTAATGCCATGCATTGTTCACTATCCAACCTAGAAACACTGTCAGAACATTAGAAGGCTAGAAGGGAAATAAAATACTTCTTAAGGGTACCTCTGCTTTATTACTTTATTAGCAACCACAGCAGTCCCCAAATATTCTTTAATGATAGTTTAAATACAACACTGACAAATTATATGTGACACACTGACAAAATATGTGTGACACTAAGAATGAACAGACAAGAAAAACTTATAAACACATAAAATATCCCTCAAAGGATCATGAGCTACTTTGTTAAAGATTTTGTGATATCTTCTCACTCAACCCAGTCACCAAAGTGATTACCATTAATTAAAAACATCCATCAGAATGAACCAACCCTCTATTAATTCTACTTGATATTCTGGTCACTTGTGAGCTATTGTGTAAATGTCTTACGCAGCATGCACAGCAAAAATTAAGTATCTAAATTTCACTCAGTGTTGTTACATTTGGTTGCCTGCCAGGATAACAAAAAAAATACTTACCTAACATTAGCCGCCCAATGGTATGAACCTTGGCTCAAGATGATTGTCAATTGTCTAATGTCATCTCGTCCATTTGCAGTCATCCATCCATCCCAAGCTCTCCAAGATGTGAAAATTAAACTTGAATACCATCCAACATATTGATTGTTGCTTTCCCAGAAAATCACAGGAAGCTAACAAGCAGAATGTTTTGGCACTCAACGAGGATCATCAGGGGGAAGGGATGTTTATTTAATTATTTACTTAGTTTTAAGTGAATGTAAAACTAAAATAAATAAATAAAGTACTTGCACTCACCTGTGCTGAGCAGGTACAAGTGTTAGGCATGCAAGTACTTAGGACATCCTCACAATGTCTATAACTTCCTAAGTACTTGCATGCCTAACACTTGTACCTGTGCTGAGCAGGTACAAGTGTTAGGCATGCAAGTACTTAGGAGATTCTCACAATGTCTATAATTTCACTTTTTTGTATGAAAAACAAGCAAACGAAAGTTATATTCAGCATGTAAGTTAACAAATTAATAGTACCATGTTATGACAAAGCTTGAGTGCATTACTGCAGGCATGGAAGTCAGTGTAGTGTTCTGTCACAAATTCATTTTTAATTTTAGTGTTGAGCATGATTCGTTTCTACAGCATAGGCCTGTGTGAAAATATACCAGTCACATATATCATACACACTAACAAACAGATTCTAATGTCAATATTCCAAGACTATGAAGTAAGGATTTTTATGTGGGTGCTTTGCCATCACACTCCTTACATAGCTATACTACCTTCAGGATCACACAACTGTGGGAAAAGGGCAGCCACAATGGAAAAGGAAAACTGTTCCCATGCCTCATCTGCAGTGCTCCATGGGAAAACTTTTTCCATGCCTCATCTGCAGTGTTCCATGGTAAAACTGTTCCCATGCCTCATCTGCAGTGTTCCATGGAAAAACTGTTCCCATGCCTCATCTGCAGTGTTCCATGATTAAGCCAATATAATTGAGCCATAGTTCAGAGTACAAATCTGTGGCACACAGCCTAGAAACACTCCCACTTAATCAAAATTCAAGAACCATGGCCATCAGCAGAAAAACTGAAGATCCATGCAACAAAAATCTTGCTCTAAACAGCAAGATTTTCTGTCGGTGGACTTTGATGTTTCTGGTCCAATATTAAATGGTACCCACCCTTAGACTACACTAGCATCCACTCTTAGACTGCATTAGTACCTGTCCTTAGACTGCACTAGTACCCACCCTTAGACTGCAATAGTACCCACCCTTAGACTGCATTAGTACCCATCCTTATTCTATACTCCTTCTATTGAGGAGGCAAGGCTGGTGAAACCAAGGGATCATTTCTGAGTATCCATCAAATTACCCAGGTGCTGTCTGAAGGAAGATGATGTATCACACTAATGTTCCAGAAATAGGGGAATCACTGCATGCTGAACCTACCTCTCTATCATGTTTTATTTATCTGATGGTGTACATTTCGTTCCCTGAATCAGACCTGTTTTTTGTGGAGCTATTTGATTTGTGGAGATACAAGAAATCCAGGGCCATTAGGTCTCTAATGGCATGGAAGGCAAGCCATAAATCAAGAGTCTGTAAAAATGTAATAAAGCAACACCACTTCCAGCCTTTACTGGCAGGTTTATAGACCAGTGATCATCTCAGTTAGCAGCCTCTGGGGTCTTTCTAGTTGTCTGATAAGTTTAGTGATGTATATCCTGAAGAGGGAGTTGTACTCAATAATTGGACTTCTCAATGCTGAATATAAGGGAATAATGACCTCTTTAAATCTGGATGATCTTCCTGGGCATTTATTTTTTATGTAGATATACATTTTGATCCCTGTCACCACGTGATGATCATAGAAGAGAGGATTATCAGCTCAAGTCCCAAGGTCCTTACATGGGTGCTGGAACTATAGGAAGAGGTGAGTGAGAGTCCCTCCTCTCAGTTTCAACAGACTACCCAATATGCCATGAAACTGCCACCACAGCAATGATTACACAGAAACATTAGTGTTGGTGTTTCCGAGGTAACCTCAAGGTCAGGAAGCCTGAAAAAGACAATTTGAGTGCTAAATCATCTTTTTCTGGCTGTCCGAGCCCTCGGTTACCATGGAAAAGCCTAAGCAAGTGTTTCAGAGGCATACTGATCTACTTCTTTTATCAAGAATTTTATACAAAGCCAAAAATAACAGGGAAATGAAGGCCCAATATCATGGACAATTTTTAAACATTGCTTATTAATTTAAAATGTTAATAGAACAGGTTTTGCATGATTGATATCACAGTACAGGCAAGGGGAAAGGAATAGGGGGATCCTAAGTGGAAGAGCAGCACTGCTAGAGTTTTTAGTAAAATAGAACAGAAGTTGTTATTAAAAAATGGATACTTAGTAGGGCATATAAACTATTGCATGATAACGATAGAAATCAGTGAGAGGAGGTTAGAAAAGATAAGAGAAATTAGATAAACAATTCAAAAAGAAACAATGAGAGGCTATATCTATGGCTCCCAGATATGCAACAAAGTCAAGAAGATTTAGGATTTTTGCTTGGAAGCCTCTGCATGGTTATTTTTATACCTCAAGCAGACTCCAAGTATTTTTCCTCAGGTATATTGCAAATGTTGTAGGTGTGATGAGTGAGAAATAAATAATTGGGCACATATTTTTAGGGAGTGTAATGAGCTGGCAGATTTTAAAAATTCCCTGAAAGCTACTCTGTCAGAAATACTGGGTGAGCAAATTGGTGTAACTAAGGAAATGATTTTTTTTTTTTTAGCTGTGATACAGACTAGGAATTCCGTAGACATAGTAAAGCTTTGCTGAGTTTACTGCTGTTGGCTGACAAAAAAGAAATTACTAGAAAATGGAAATCAAAGTCTAAACCAAGTGTACTAGAATAAGTGAATATAATAACAGAGATAAAATAACTGGAACTGGGATCTTTAGAAAATGGTGGGAGCAAACGACATAGAAAAAAATGGGAATTGTGGGAACAGTACAGGCAAAATAAAGTTTTAGAGGAAGAATGAGGCTTAAGGGAAGGCAGGAACTGAATGAGCTATATAATGATCTGTAAGTAATGTCTTTCGTCTTTTCCCGGTTAGGGGTCGCCACAGCGTATCGCCTATCTGCTTATGATTGGCAGTGGATTTTTATGGTGTTGAGTTGCCAGCCCGGCGTCCAACCTTCAAAGAAGGCACACCCACTCACACATGCACCTACCTGCATGTCTTTAAAGTTGACTTGACTATGGGGAGGACATGCAGACTCCACACAGAAGGCACTCCAATCATGAATCAAACCAGCGAGCCTCTTGCTGTGAGACGACAACGCTAACCGCAGTACCACTGCGGTCATTCTGTAATAATCTGTATAGATGATTATATGTGATGTATAATGCTTGCAACTGAAAATAAGTCAATATGGTTTGTTTCATTTATATAAATGTGTGATTGCCTATGTCATAAGTGATAATTCAATAAAACTGTTTCTTGTTTAAAAAAATGCATTTTCGAAGAATAGAAGTATGAAACTTTAACGTGTTGTATTAGTGAATGACTGTAAATCTCTGCATACCTCTCAACTGCTGTTTAAGAATTCTGGACAAAGCCAAAAATCAAGGACAGATTTTAAGAATTGTTCATATAAACCTAGAAAGCAGCTAAAATAACAGGTTTTGCATCAGCATGCATTTTCTGAAGAATATGAAGACTCAGACTCAGCTGTCTCATTATTTATTCAGCACAGTACTCAATGGTTTGCCTGAAAACCACAGATTTTATGAAGAACAGACTAAAAATATGAGGCAATAATCTGGACATTTTGTGAAATTCTGGAGAGTTGAGAGGTAGGATGCTGAATGATTTACCAGAAAATCAAGCATTTTTACAAGAAACGGCAAAAATATGAGGCAAAATCAGGGATGTTTTGTGAAAATCTAGACAGTTTATTTATTGATTGCTGTTTGTTTACCAGGTGTTTGGGCTGGTCTGTTGACTCTTTGCAGCCACAGCCCAGGACCAACAGCAGTGAAAATGACAATTTACACAAACACAATAAGACATTACATTCATGTACACACTTCGTACAGTTAAGAGGTACATTTAATTTCCTTAAGTTGGTGAAGACTTGCATGTTTATTGCCTTTCTCCCACTGAGCAGCAGGATAAGCTTTGGCCCTCATGTCTAATAGCCTATTTTAGGCAGAGTTTGCCACAAAGGTACATTTCACTGGAGCTGGGCTGACTTTCAGTGCAGTAATCATTTTGCTGTATGTAATTATTTACTCATTCTCTTACATTCACTTTATGCTATTCATGATCATTATAGGGGCCAAGATTCACCCCATCACATGCACTGCATGGCCCCTATCTACAGCCTCTCTAACCCTTCTGAAGAAGTTTACTAGGTTAAATAGACATGATCTACCCTTCACAAGTTAAACTGTTGGGGGTCAAATGAAACAAGAGTCTTAATAGCACAGTTTATGAGTTAAGTTATAATATACCTCATGTTTTTTAGAAGTGGCTTGTAAGGCTGATAGGAGTTTAGTTACTCAGGTCAATTGTAAGGCCACCCTTATTGAGGGGCATCACCACTGCAGTGTGCCACTCATCAGGGATAAAGTCCGTAACTAAACTTAAGTTAAATGGCTTGAAGACTGGGTCTTCAAGGGCACATTTAACACTATTATGCAACAAGGTATATGATATGTAGAAGTAACTAAAGATACAGTAAAAGGATTGTTGTATAACAGAAATCTGACAAAACCAATCATCTTGCATGCTTTTGTTTCTTATCCAGATATTACAGTATTATAAAATGTTTTATGGAGAGTAACAAACCTTGTTGTTAAGCTGTGTGATGTTCTTAAATGCTGCAGTCCCTGGCAGTACTGAGCATTTTGATTCTGACCTTTGGTGAAATTAAATCCTGGGAAAAGGACTCCAAAGCACCCCCCTTTCACTGTCCTCTGTCCTCCCTGCATACCCCATCTTGGTCTTGTGACACACACACACACACACACACACACACACACAAATATATCTATATCTATCTATATATATATATATATATATATATATATATATATATATATATATATATATATATATATATATATACAGACACACATATAAAAATAATTAAATGGCCAAGATTACGCCAGAGGAAATAATTAAATGAAGCTAGTGTTCTCAGCCCCCCTCCCCAAAGCCACTAGGTTTTAAATGCTATGAGTTGCATTTTCTCTTTTTCCCAGCCTTTTGAGCCAAAGGTGGCCTGAACAAAATTTGTGGCTAAAGAAAGAAATGTATTCCCTTCTTCATTTTCTTCCTGCATCCCTTCATTAGTCCCTCAATGGCCAAGACTGTAGTCTAATAACTGTAGAGGAAATAATGTAATTAAGCTGACAGTCTGGCGGCTGCTTGGCCCTCAAAACGCATATGGGATTCCAGGTGCTGAGCGGTACATTTTAGAGCTTTTCCCCCAGTCTTTTGTTACAGTGATGGTTTGGAGAAAAATCACAACTAACTAAAGAAATTCAATCTTATTTTTTCTTACAGCGAAGAAATAAGTTGTGCTCAAGGCTTAATGATCAAAGCTGACAAAAAGTCATTCCCAATAAACTGAGAAGATAAATGCTTGCAAAGATATATGAATCATGTCTTAAAACCATGTCTGTCTTCCTTGTTAAAAGAAAAAAAAAGACAGCAGTCACCTTCTGCATATCCCTCTGTTATTATATTGGGATAAAAATGAATGAATAAATGGCCTCAGTCATATATTTCAAGTTACTGATGTAAAACATCATACAGCTTGCCTCTTCATCCCACCCCTAAAAGACAGCTGCCACCATCTGTGCATCCATCTGACAACCAGAATATAGTAACATATTCTAACTTGTTGGTCAGAGATGTACATTCACAGTATGCATCCTTATCTCTGCCTCCCAAATTTAGCCACTGTATATACTTCTGATATGTGATTGTGAGAAAAGAGAAAAATGTTATCATAGTCATGTTTCTTACCTTTTGTTCCTACAAAGTACACAGCCCCTACACAACCTGTAGTGGTGTTGTGTGCATACCTGTATGATTGTGTGAAAAGTTAAAGAAATGATGACCACACGTCACAGCCCCACAAAAGCCACAGTGACTTTCTGTGCATAACACCTCTGAGGTTTAAATGTGAGGAAAATTAGAAAAATAATGAGCACACTTTCCCCACTCCCAAACAAGTTACAGTGACTTCTGTGCACACCTCTGAGGTTTGATTGCAAGCAGAGTTTAAGAAATAATAATCTCACTCTTCCCAGTTCCCAGCCCCCACCATCCACACCCAGACAAGTAGTAGCAGCCTTCTGTGCACATTTCTGAGTAAGGCCAGTTGTACAACAGGTGGGTCCATGGGAAAAGCCCTCAGTAAGCCTGTGTCAAACTCAACTTCTGCAACCTGAATTGTGGATGCTGCCAGGATCTAGATGTTCTGCGATGCATTTTATGTCTTTTTTTTAATGATAATGACTTGTAGTGTACAAATCCCTATAATTTTGCTCTGAATATGGGGGAAAAAGCATGCTTGTTGAGCACCTTTCAGATATCAGAAAGGTGCTAAACATACTTTAATAAAATACATCTTACTACTTTTAAGCTCTAGTCACACACTAGAGCATAACAACAATCAGTAGTCACCACAAAACAGCCATGGGAAGCTGTTAGAAGTGTCTAACAGTATGAATGAAGTGTTTAACAGCTTCCCACCACTCTTCTGTGGTGGTTGCTATGTGTGTGGCAGGGTTAAGTGTGGCACAACACTACTGCACTTTTTTCTTTAACTTTTGAATATATGCTCCTAGATCACATACCATACAGATGCAGAATTAGGTTCATTTCTATGTTTCTATGAAATTTCTGTGCAGTAATTCCAAAAGTAACATATATTTATACTATATACATATTGTGTCACATATATGACTTTGTTATGTCAGCAGACAGCTAGAAAAAATGCCATTTTAGATCACAAAGTACTCCTTTTGCCTTCTGACCCCCCCCCCCCCAGTCTTCAGCAGCTTCTGGCACCACTGGGTCCTTAACTTTTTTCATTTAGAAGTGGTGTACTGTCTATGATGTATACTGAGGAAGGGTTTGTCCACCAAATGTGACAATATTGCTCTTCTTTGCCTTTAATCTGAGCCTACTTTTACCTTGTCAATGCAGAGATGCCTGGTGGATTTTCTTTAAACAGCCCTCATACCTACATCATTCTCAATATGTAATGCATCATTTAAATGTAGCATGTTAAATGCATGACCCCCCCTCCCCCCCATATATACACATTCAGAAGACTGTCAGCACTTTTAATACAGCATGTTGCTTGACTAAGCATCCTGGAGTGTACTGGCTGACACATGCAGTGACTGTACCCAATCAGTCCCAGAAAGAGAGACGAGCAGGCTGACATGATTCGATCATCTACTCACTAACATCTGGTACAAGAACTGAACCACAGCCGCATGCCATACACCTCTGCTACTTGACTCACCCATACATATCTTGACAGTTAGTTGCACAAGCCATAAAGGGATTTTATTAGCAGAGCATATGCCTTTACCTTTAGCAATGTGGCTTCTCATCTGTTGTTTCACTGGGGAAATTGTAGCTATCGGAAAGTAATGCAACTGGAGCAATGGACACAGAGGACACTAAACAAAAGTCTCCTGCCAACAGTTTAACTCCAAAGCCTTTGGCATATACTTATTTGGGGGTCTATATCATATAATCAAACTGTGAGAAATCTGAACACAACAACATCGAACTGACAACTCAGAAACGTAATTAGTCTGAACACTTAAAACTGAAAAATGGAACTCCGAAAAGCAACAGTCGGCCAGCTTTACCCGTACTATCAAATAACAACACACAAACACTTTTACACAATTACTAATGTAGGGCCTTCGCCACCACACCCCCCCTACTTAAATATTCCAACTTTGAGATCGCACCACAGTTGAGACTTCATGCATATGTACGGAAGGACCAACCATAACCATTCGAAGTTCCGATCTTCGATGTTTTGAGTGTTCAGACTAATTACGTTTTGGAGTATTCAGTTCGATGTTGTGGTGTTCAACTTCTCACAGTTCGACATTATAGCAATAACCCACACCTGGGTGTAGGTAATGCTGGATTTACCCACGGTTGGTGTGGTTTGGTCACATTCGGGGGGGGGGTCTTTGGCAAATTTTGCTCGAAATAGATGAACTGAAGTGGCAAGTGCGAATGAGGGCTCATATGCCCCCAGGGATTAATGACAGTATTTCCATTAAAAGTCTGTTGAAACTCCTAACTTTGAATAGATAAAAATTGAATACAATGCAAATATACAAAGTTCTTGCATATGACAGTTTAACCAGGAATTAAAGGTTGGTTAGTGCAGCGTTTGTTTAATTAGGTACTTTTTAGTCCTTATATTCACACAAAGGAGAACCAGGGAATTCATAAGTATTTTTATGAATTTGACTTATTTAGTATGAATTTGATTTAGTGTTTTAAGTAGAGTATGTTGTTATTAAATTTGTATAGTTCACTTTTTAACATGTATACACATATAAGTGTGTTTTTATACATAAAATGAGATAGGAATATATATGGTTTTGTTCATCATTTCCTGTATTATAAGTTAATGAGTTATAACTTGTTATATAAAAGTAGGCTGTGATAATATGTTGTTATGGTTACCAACAACATTGCTTAATTGATGACATCACTGACTTGATTAGATAAAAGGCATTGGTTTACCATATTTTAACTGTTTGTCTGAAGAAGGCTAGGCACTGTCCTAGCTGAAAGTGTAATTTATAATAAATAGCACTAACTCTTTTTGGCCGACTTTTATTGCGTTCCATTTCAGTTTAACAGTTCGTAAATCCAGCATTACCCACACCCAGGCGTGGGTTATTGCTATTATACAATGACATTATTTAAGAAAAAAAAAATTACTTTTCTTAAATAATGGCATTGTATAATGCCTCCTTGCTGCCCTTCTGCAGCTGTCTGGTATTCTGCGGCAGTTCTGATGTACTGCGCATGCGTATGCCTATGCAGTACATCAGAGCTGTGGGCAAAAGCAACGGAGAAAGCAAGATCTCCGTTGCTTTTTACAAACTGTCTCGCTATGTTAAAGAAGTTTAACATAGCGAGACACTGTGAAGCAATGGAGATCTTGCATTCTCTGTTGCTGTAAAAAAAGAGTTATAGTAATGGAAAAAGTCCGGGCGACTGGACCTTTTTCCATTACTATAACTCTGATTTACAACGTGCACGCTGACCAATCAGCGTGCACGTTTTTGAATATTAATGGAGGATCGTTATATAATCTGATATAAACCCCTTATTTGTTAACCAAGTAAGTAACATAGATTGAGGATCCATTTTAACCATGACCTGAGTTAAAGACATTTGTGCATGTGAGCATTAAGTCATGGAAAGAACTTACTTGTACAGCAAGTTACAAAATACTGTATTCGTGCCTCAGACCAAGGAACTGAAGCAGGAGTAGAGACATCTAAATACATATGTACAATTCAAAAAGGAAAGAATGAAAAATATGAATCCACCTCAGCCCAACAAGAAGAAATGGGAGAAAGGAGGGTGGGGTGTGATGCTGCAGCAGTGGTGAATTAATCATGGTAAGATCTTAAACAGCTGTACTATGTTCTGCCTTGGATCACCGTTGTAGTTATCACTAGCTGTTGGGAGATTCCCAAAGTTGTCTAAAACAAAAGGGAGAAGGAAGACAACTGAGCTATTGTCTATAAATTCCTGGAGGATAAACCTAGAAAACTTTGCTATAGTCCTGAGAAAACATAAATTTTGTCATGTTTAGGGAAAGTGTGACTAGAAGACCAATTAGTTGCTTCAAGGATAGTTCTAGAATACATACCTTTGAAGAAAGCTCAAGAGAAACTGCAGCTCTAGTGAAATGTGTTTTAATTGGAGCTTGTAGTTGTTTGCCATGGAAAGAGTAACAAAATGAAATAGCCTTAGAAACCCATTTAGACATAGTCTGCTTAGAAACAGAAAAATCCAAAGTCTTGTCCCGGAAAAATAAATAAAATGGTCAGATTTTCTGATAGTTTTGGTGTTATCTACATAGAATCTAAGCCGTCTATATATATTTGATGAATCCAAGATTCTCTATCCTTTATTCTGAGCAGAAGGAAAAAGATCGGCATGTTGATTATCTGGTTTAGCGAGATCTCATTGACCACCTTAGGCATAAAGGAAGGGTTAGTTCTAAGAGTAACCCTACCCCTTATGGAACATGAGAAAGGGTGGAATGGCCATTAATACCTGCACATCTGACACCCTTTTTGCAGAAGTCAGAGTTACCAACAACAGAGTTTTCCAAATACTACATTTGAGAGATGAAGATGCAGCATGCTCAAAAGAAGATAGCGTAAGTTTTTTCAGGGCATAGTTCAAATCCCAAGCAGGGGAGAATGGTTATCCTTGTTAAGCTGATATGTAGGACCTCTTTCAAAAGCTGTTTGTCCTAAAAACAAGTAGAAAGTGGTGGATCCAGAGGCAGGCAGTAAAAGGTGACAGATGTGATTTCATAAAAGAGACTGCCAGTCCAGCTTTGAGTAACGCACACACTTAAGCACAAATATTAGGAATACCTAGTTGACAAGGGTCCTGATTCTTTTGTAGCACCATAAGAAAATATTATCCATTTAGAAGCATAAGATTTCCTTACAGTTGGGTTTCTAGCCTCCTGTAGATCCTTAAGCATGTGTACAGAAAAGTGGAGCTTAAAAGGGATTAAAATTCTATCAGACAAAGAGTCAGATTCAAGGTCTGTAGGTTGGGGTGAATTACAGAGTCTTTGTTCTGTGTGAGCAGGTCCAGCCTGTGGGGTAACCTGTGATGAGTGACTCTTGCAAGTAGAAGAGAGGGAGACCAATGCTGCCTGGGACCAGATGGACTCACCAACAAGATTTTTGGCTTTTGCTTATTGATTTTGAGAAGAATTTAGGAGATCAAAAAAAGAAGTGGAAGGTATGTATAATGGAACTTCCACTTCCAAGAAAAATACATGGTGAGGAGCTCCCTTGGGATAGTGGATGGAGACGTACATCCTCTGAGTCATGACCATGACTCTCAGCACCAAACTGCTTGGATCACTCATTCTAATGCACTATCACTATTCAGCTAATCTGACTGCACTGGTGTAAGCTGCTTACTGGACATTGCTCAACTTAAGGAGGGAAGTGTCACACAGGAATCTGCTATATTGAAGCTAACAGATACCTTAGAGAAGGAGCAACTAAAACCATTGCAACAGAGTGAAACCATAAATATGCACACTTATCAGAGATCATCATTGCATGCATGATCTTACAAGCTGGAGCTGAAACTAGACAATTTGAAGAACAGAAACAGGTGCAATAATTTACAAATTGCAGGCTTGCTGGAAGAAATAGAAGGAAACCCTCAGGTGGACTTTATTAAGAAGGAGATAGCAAAAGTATTGAAGCTGGGATCCCCCAATTATAGAATGGGCTTATAGAGTCACTAGTAAAATGAAATCCCCTAATCTCCATAGGCACTTTATAGAGCATATTTTTAGATTATAATGACAAGGACTAGGTGATACAGAAAGAGAGAGAGAATGGGGGGGGGGGGCTTATGGCTGCTGGATGTGCAGTGAGATTGGCCCCATATTATAGCAATGCCATATTTAATAAACACAAAGCAATGGTATTCTTTGGTGGCTGAAAGAGCTGAGCTGCGCCTGTCAATTATGGTTCTCAGCTACCCTTGTTGAGCCTGTGAAAGGTCAGCATACCTTCTTGGATAATTTAGATGGTGCTATTGCCTTTGCGGACACTTCACCTGTGCAGCAGAAATCCCCATTATGCAGTGAGATTTGTGAAGCTGAGGTGGCACAGGCTGCCTAGGATAAAAGGAGAGCAGATAGAGGGAACCTGCTTCACCAAATAAGCCACCTACTGGGAAGAGGATTAAACCACACATGGCTGCTGTACCATCTACCTTCAGGGCTACAGGATTGTAAGCCACAAGGGTCAAACTGCGTTCTAGGAACAGATTTTCATCCTTGCAAACACTTTTAGAAGAAGAGGGAGATGAGAAGAGAAACTGTCTTTCCTTACACCTGATACCTCGCTCAAGAAATTAGACAGTCTTGATCAGTCCAGCAAAGGAACTCATCATGGGCCACAGGGGAGTTAGCACTTCAAGACTCACAAATATGATTGTTTTTGTTTATCTCTGAGCTAATTGAAAGTGTTCTCCCTTTTTGCTATGCTCCGGTTGGTTCTATGTTTATATGAAATTGTCTGGGGCACTTTGGCTGCTCTGGAGGAAAGATTTTGATAGTTTCACATATTATACTGCAACCAGGAGAAATATTATCTTACACCAAGAAACAAGCCAAATGGCTCAAAAAACTTGTAAACAGTAATAAAAATAAAAAAGTGAGCCATCAAGGCAGTATTTGCATGAAACACAAATTTATTTAACATAAAATACTGTTAAAATACTGTTAAAGTATCCCCAACTAAACACTTTTGCCAAAAAAAAATTAATGAGAGAAGACTCTAATGAAGCCAGTTCATGCTTTTTAGTGAAAGCGTTCAGTTGGGTATACGTTAACAGCATTTTATGTTAAATACATTTTTATTTCATGCAAATACTGCCTTGGTGGCTCACTTTTTTTTATTTTTATTATCGTTTACTTGTTTAGAAATATTATCTTCTTACTGAGAGCTGGGCCTGTGCTACAGGGAGTTTAGGAAGGAATACCTTTCGTCGACTCCTGGGATCCCTACTCATTCTGTAAGATCTTGTCTTCAGTTCCAGTTCTTCAACTGTGTTGTTAAATAAGTATTTTATTTGTTTAATTCTGTATGAGGGTAGCCTTTTACTTTTTTATTTTTATTAAGTGGCACTGCAACAATCTTGAAATTTAGCTTACTCTAAAACTTCTCCTATTCAAATTATGTTGCAGTTACTGCCTGATGCCATCATGTTTTGTCTGCTCTGATCTCGAGAATTGACATATGGTCTTGGAATTTTAAAGGGCATGTGTATGTGGACCAAGGTAAATAGATGCCTTTCACTAGTTAGACAACATAAAGTTATTGTGATTGTCTTTTAGGAAACTAAACTTAAGCAGAGCACTATGCAAAAAATGTGCAAAAGATGGAGGGAATGAGGTAGCTAGTTGTGCCAATTCAGCTAAACAGGGTGTTCTAATATTGATTCATACTTCATTGCAATGGATATTGTTAGAGTCATTTAAGGATAAAGAGGGGATATGATTAGTTTTACTAGTAGGCACAAGGCTAGAGAAAATAATCCTCACAAACTTTTATGGACCAAACAATGACGACTTAATTCCTTTTCATACATTTGTGCACTGAACAGAGATGTTGAAAAGGACACATACTTCTTATTGGAAGGGATTTCAATGTGGTTATGGATCCAGTATTAGATAGAATGCCACCAGGCCGCAATAGGTTACCAAAATGATGGCAACAATGAATTGCTTTGCGGCAGAATTCAGGGTTATAGGTGTTTGGAGGACACTTCATCTACTGCAGATGGATTTCACATAGTTAGCCCCAAAAGTCAGCAGTTATTTTTGGCACTTCGATCCTACCATTTTAAAGGGTGATAACATTGATAATACGTCCCTTTGCCTCGAACCAGTTGTTTGGGATTTAAGGACTTGTGTGGACAGTGACCTAATTTTGATTAAAATGTGTCTATTACTGTAAGAAAGTCCTTCTATATTGCACAGCTTACAAACAAAGGGATTCTGTCTAGATCTAGGGATTTGATTGTCCCCCTTTATTCAGCCCTCATTAGGGCAGTCATTGAATATAATGCCCCCCTGGCATGTATATGTCCAGATACATGCAACAACTAGAATGCCCAAAGAGATACCTTAAAATACTGATACAATACCTAAACAACATATCCTACATGGATGACTCAAAGCCCTGTCACTATACTCAGTATCCTACAGACTGCTAACAGGTGACCTATGCCTGGCATACAATGCATTCTTCAACCCATTCCTACTGCATATGAGCAAGTCGAATGGTCCAGGGATCTAAACCTCTTCTTCAGCATCAACAGAACAGTTTATTGGGACAAGTATATTTCACAGAGGATACTGCTGCTGTGGAACAGACTCCCCATCTACATAAAACAAAGTTTATCCCTGTCCATTTTTCAAGCACAACTTAGAACAATGATGGAAAACAGAAAATTTACTCAGGATTAGCTCCTGTACTACTAATGGGCAGCTCCTGAAAGCTTTATCCCATGTATGGGTCCCTTCAATTTATCTACGGTATGATCCCAGTTATTGTCATTAGGGACAATATACAGTTATTGACCATGGGATGGGTAAGACCAACCTAAAACCAAATAGGCTAGGTTACTTCAAACACAGAATGGGAAGCTGGCTAGACTTAAAAGGACACACAAGGGCAGCTAGCCTAATACATACCTATGAACCTACGAACCTATGAACCTATAAGGAGGGGCATAGATCTGTGTCAGAGGGACTGCAAGCTTATTTGGACACACAATCTTCTTATGAGAGTTTGGGAGAGGCAAGCAGGGAGAAGATAAAAAAAAAATCAAGGCATTAGCTGTGCAATTTTTTTGCAGGAAAAGAAATACTACACAAGGCCATAAGGAATGGCCAGAGCAGGAGATTAGGCTACAGGAGAACAGCTACAAACAAGCATTTCGTTGTGATGTAGACATTGGGAGGCAAGTTCATACTCTTAAGAGGAAGCATAGAGCTCTGCAGTTGGCTGATTAAATGAAAAAATGATCGAGAGAAATGCTTTGCATGAACAAAAAGAATCTTATCTTTGAAGCTTCTAGCACATAGAATTAAAGAAAGGAAAAGAGATGTGTATCCCTGCACTGAGGGATGGGACTGGCACTCCACAGTACAATATTCATGGGATAAATCAGCATGTGGCTAATGTATAAAAGGACGTCTACCATACTCAGAATGGGAACGCCTTGATACAAAAATGTAAATTTCTTTATGAGGTTTCACTTCTTTATTTTTTAAAGGAAGATTTAAAGCATTTTAATGGGCATATAACTTGGAGGAGATATCAAAGCAATTACTATGCTGCCTAAAGGTAGAGAGCCAGGGCCATATGGTGTTCCAGGGCGGGTATACAGATTTTTCAGGGTTTCTCAGCTGGGAGTTAATGCAGCTATTTTTGGCTGAGATGAGAGGATGTTGTCCCTTATCATCACAGCTAGCATCTATGTTTTTTCCTTCCCAAGCAGGGAGAAGACCCTATATCACCTTTGGGATGTCATTTAATCTCTCTCTCTCTCTTACCAACTGAAATTAAATTATATGCTAAGACTTTGACCATAAGGTTAGAGAGGGTAATATCTTAACTCATTCATTCATTGCACATGTGGTTTATTAACGATAGGTGGGGGGGGGGGGGGTCCAAGTCTAGTTACATTATGGTTAAATATAAAGCAATTTAGCAACAGCAGAAGAGATGATTGTGGCTTTGTTCTTGGATTTTAGGAAGGGTTTTGATTCATTAGAATGGGAATTCATGTGGGTGGTGCTCCAAGCTTATGGTTTAAAGGGAGCTTTCTTGGATAGATGCAAGTTGCACTATATAGATCCTAATGTGTCGCGCCCTTACAAGTGGGATGATCTCCCTCCCTCCCCCATATCTCACTTCAGAGAGACACTCATTATGAATGCCCACTGTCTCCACTGCTATTTGTGCTACAACTGAAACTCTGGCAGTATATTTTAGGGAGCAACATTATTAAGCTAGTATCAGGGTGTCTAATGGAGTTGGATACTTCTGTGCCTGGTTTGCTGATGATGGGGTTATATGGGCGAGAAATCCAGTACATCATCTACTAGGGCTTTTTCAATGCTGCAACATTTTGAAAATGTGTTTGGCTTGGCAAATAACCCATAGAAATGTACTGTTCTCCCTTTGAACAAGGTTGCAGAGAAACAAAAAAGCTCTTTGTCACATTTTTAGATTGTTGATCTCGCAGCATTCTTATATGAGCATTACTGTCTCCAGAAATGTATGGGAGTGGCCAAATTAAATTTAATACCTTTTATTTACTCCTTGAAGGAAAATTTTGAAAAATGTAAAAAGTTATTGCTACCCTTTTTGACCAAGATTAAGGTGGTCATTATGTTCTGTCTGAGGAAATATCTTTTTTTGTTCATCATATACTTTTTTGGATAGTACATAATTTCCTATGGAGGTTCAGATGGCTATCAAGACTTTTTATGGGAAGAGAAGAGTCCAAGAATTGTGAGATGGATATTACCAAGTCCTATTGTGAATGGGAGATTGGGCCTTCCTAATATGGCAAGATATACCAAAGCCACAGTTTCCATTCATTGTATGCTAGAGTGCTTCCCTATCCAATTTAGGTCCTGGTAGAACTGCAGGTAGTAACAGCTTTTCCAAAGCTGATGACAGCAGATGGGAAGAGCAAGGTATGGAACCCAGGAGGTAAAGATGAGTGTAGCTGGGGCCTATTATTGGGCAGGATTGGAGAGACATATAGCTGCATTTGGGACCAGATCTGGTGTAATGTCTATTTTCAAATAGACAATAAACCAATATACTGGAGGACATAGATTGACAAGGGCAGATTTTTTTCATGATCTAGTAAATCCTTCAACAGTGATGTTTTTTGTCATATCAGGACTGCATAGATAAGTTATCTCCAGGGGTTATTAGACTTTGGCAATATTTGAATCAGATCATTCTTTAATAAAAGCAAACTCCTTTCCCCTCAGTAAAATTTGCATTTGGGAGCAGTTAGTTTCGAAATTTAAACTTGGGTTTGGTGGCAACCTGTTATCAACTTGTACTCAGAGATGGGAACAACAGCTTAAAGTGAAATGGGAAGAAATGATGGATAAGGAAATTTCTGAGGTGCAGTGTGAATTGCTCTTGACATTTTGGAAAAGTGTTAGTGAGATCCCTCTGTTGAAATTTATCTTCTATAGTTGTGACTGTTAAGTTTTACAGAGCGGCTTAGTGGTCCAACAGATTTTATCACTCAACTCTGCTTATATGAGGCAAACGTGTGGGCAAGTTTAAAAAAAATCATGGATCGTTGCAGGAACTTAAAGAATACTGTTCAGCTTTTATGTTTTTTGTTACAAGGGCAGGACAGTCTTATGAGTGGATGTTCCTTTTATAAACAAGAATATTAGTCTGTTGTCATGAATTACTTTGACAGTAAGTTTCATAAGAGATATCATTAGAATTATTTCAGTTATTTTATATATCATGTTGTTAAGGTGGAAGTTATTATTGTTTTATTGTGCTTTATATTAGTCTGATGATGTTTACATATTAAAGATAAAGACAAGAACTCAGGCTGGAGAAACGGCAAATAATTTTATTAAAACAAATTTGCAAAGCTTTCTGGTAGAACCCTTTCTTTGACTTGGTTTACCACTGAACTGTCCCCTTTGCTGCTTCAATGTTTACATATTGTAATGTACTGATTACAATAAATCTGTATGGTTGAAAAAAAAAGAAAGAAAGAAAAGCAGACCTGGTAACTGCGCTTCAATCCTAATGACATAGCACTCTTGAGAACAGCTAGAGCTATCTATTGTATGCAGAGGCAAAAAGCTCTATCTTGGGAGTACCCAGCTGAAGGACATTGTCCAGAAAGACCTTCCTGTTTAGCAGCCACTAGTGAAGGTTTCCTCTGGATCTGCTCAGAAAATCTGTCACTGTGTTCTTTTCTGATGGGATGTACATAGCTTGAAGGAAATATACTGTGCTCAATTACTGCATCTCAGGGAACCAAGACTAGTCTGCAGAGATGGTTGGACTTGGTGCCTCCCTATTTGTTTATGTACCACATAACTGTGGTGTGTCTGTGTAAATCCAAAGAAGACATGGAGTCCAAAGATAATACAGGGATCAATGACCTAAGATGATTACCTTCATTTGCTTTATGTTTATGTGGGCCTTCTTCTCTTTTGGTGACCAAATCCCCTGGATCCTGATGCTCTTGGAACAAGCTGCCCACACCAGATCTGAAGCACCAGGGAACAGTAATTGGCAAGGGGACAAAATCTGAAATGGCACTCCTGGGTTGAGTGAAATCTGGTTGAACCACCAAAGAAACTCCTTGATCAAGGTAGAAAGAAAAATTAGGAGGGTTAATGGTGGCAGTGTTGAGTACAAATGGACTTGAGGTAGCACTGAATCTTCCTCATATAGAGTCTGGCATTAGGTACCATAGCTATTGTCAATGCCATGTATCCTAATGCTCTCAAAATGTCTCTTGCTGAGGTTACATAGAAGGGAAGATGATTTAAAAGTAATCTGAGAGAAAGAGACACTTATATGCAGGAAGTAAATCTGTCACTGACAGAGTAATGAGTCTGCATCTTAGAAAAATTCAGTCCTGAGATGGAGCTAAGCAAGACTTTTTGAGGTTCAGAATGAGCCCCAGATTACTTAGAAAATTCATAACAAAATTTAAATCTGTAAATAAAATCTCTTGAGAGGCAGCCTGAATGAGGAGATCACCCATCTAAGGAAAGATTTGAACTCCTTGAAGTCTGCAGAAGGTAATGACAGGCACTAGGTGCTTTGTGAATACCACTAGAGCAGTGGAAAGACCAAAGTGTAAAGGAGAAAACAATGTGATATGAACAAACACAGAATCTTAAGAATTTCCTGCATGATGTATGAATAAGAATGTAAAGGTAAGCATCCTCTAAATACAATGTCACCAAAAAAGTTTGTGGTATAATTAGTTGAAGTAAGGACTGCAGAACCAACATCTTGAAATCTGGAATTTTGATTAAAGTGTTAAGAAAAGAAAGGTCCAAAATAGGTCTCCAATCGCCTTTCTTACTGGGAACTAGAAACATTCTTGAGTAAAATCCTAATTTTTTCAGATAAGAAGGCGCACATTCAATTAACCCTTGAAAGAAGAGTTCTGGAGCAAGAGGGATAATAAGGTGAATGCCTTGGAGGATGCTGGGAACGCATGAGAGGTGAGGACAGGCAGTCTAAGAAATGTTATAACTTGTTATTTTGTATGATGGACAGAAACTATTTATCTTTGTGTTATGGATTGCCTGGTTGGAAAAGCTAGAGAGAGCTTTTGAAATAAAAGACCCTGTGAATGACCAAGGTGGAGAAGGGGTAGGTGAACGCTGATAGTCATAAGGAGGCATGTATGTCAAGAAAAGACGGTTTAGAGTCCATAGAATTCTACTGAAACTTGTCGTGAAATCTACATTTATTGGATTTTTTTTACCCCTTTTGAGAAGTTTTTTTTTCTTATGAACAAAGGGACCAGCCTTTGTAGGGTAGTACTTCTGGAAATTAGGTATAGCAGAAATGAAGGTTTTCATAAAGTCTTACATAACTTCACTTTTCTTCTGCAAAGTCTTGAAATGTTTTGCAGATGCAGAACCAAAAAGATGTTTCCTATCCAGAGGAGAGTCTAGAAGCTTTGCTTTGACCACCTCAGTAAAATGCTGTAGTCTAAGCCATAAGAATCTATGAAGAACTGATCCAGTAGCAGTTGCAAGCAGCTTTGATTTGACATCCTCAGTAAAATGCTGTAGTCTAAGCCATACGAATCTATGAAGAACAGATCCAGCAGTAGCAGCTGCAGCAGAAGAGGCATTAGCAGCATCATAGCTGCACTAAGCACAGTGCCTAGCAACCCGAGAAGCAGAGTTAAGAAGAGATAATGCAGAAGATTTAGTACCTGAGTCCTCTAAAACTGAGAGGACATTGCTTAAGTTACCCAGAATAGACACAAGATAACTGATCATATGGGTTTAGTAACTGATAGCCATAATAGATAGAATGGCAAATGTATACACTTTTTTGTTGTGTCTATCACAAGTCCCCACCGTCTTAATCAGTGGGCAAAACTTTTGAGGAAGGAAGGCATTTAGTAGGCTTTTCTGTGGAAAGAGAAATAACTGCTGGATCTTTGGTAGGTGTGTTACATAAGAACGTTTCCAAATGTGGCACCTTCTAAAACCTACCTGTTTTATTTGGGTCGGGTGGCCGAGAGTTGAGATTAAGAGGAGCAGTAGAGAAGGTATCCAATAGAGCCTCAAAAACAGGAGTGATGGCAGAGGCATCCTAATTGCCAAAAGAGCATAATATTTTTTTTCTGGGCATCAGGTAACTTGGAACCCTCTCACTGAACATATTGTGGCATTTTAATAGTAGTATCTCCAAATGAGAGTTACTCCATAGAGGAATCAGGAGACACGGTGTCTTCATCATCAGAGGCATATGCCACTAGAGAATGAGCATGGGAAGAACAGGTCAAGGAATTATCTCCACTGTAGTCAGAACTATCATCCTCCTCTTCATCAGAATCCTCTCTTTGTCTTTTGAGAGGAGAAGAAGAAGGGGGAAGAGTAGTAGCAGCAGGAAAAAAACAAAGGAGGCTTCAAGAACAAGATGGCTTTAAAAAGTCCCTGAGTAAAATCCTAGCCTTCCTTCTGTGGATCCTTAGACATCTGAGAGGAAACAGAATGCTTCGTCTTCTGTTTCTTCTTAACTGTGACTTCAGTTTGTACAAAACAAGGTGGCCATCAACCCTGATGTACCCTGATCAAGGAACTGGGAACATTCCTGACCAAGATGTGAGATATGCCATTGGGTCCTTCTGAAAAAAAAAAAAAACAGAGGTTCTCCTTTCTCAACAAAAGTGGACTACTGGGTGGGTGTGATGACATGCGAGACAGTTGCACCATCAGCCTCTGATGGGGTTGCAATAGAGGGAACAGCTGCAAGAACTGGGCAGTCTGTAGCCTCATCAAGAGCTATGACAGAGATGTCCAGGTCTGACTGGAAAGCAGAAGTCTCAACCTTTAGTTTTTTAGACTTCTTTCTTTGGCATGGGGGGGGGGCATCATCAAATGAGAGCTTGAAGGCCATCTTATGTTGGGCAAGATCCTTAATCTTTTGACTCTCAAGGTAAATTTGACAACTGATAAAATCTTAGGTCCAAATGACTGTCAAGTAGAATAGACCATACAGTCATGTTTAGCACCTAAGCAAAAAGGCACTTCAAATGATAGTCTATGCGTGGAATCTGCCTCTAACAATCAGATTTTCCTCTCTATTTGATAACATGTACAAAATGTTTAAGCAAAAAAGTACAGAAGGGGAAGGGTCCCCGATGTGGATTCTTATCTGCTCAATGTCTGAGGAAGAGGCAAAAATCATACAACTGACAGACTGAAGTTGAAGTGACAGCTCAGTACTTGGGCTGTTTGCCAGAAAGTTCTGAGGTAATTCACACCTATATATTTCTCATGTACTACCCATATGTCCCTCATGTACCTTTTGCCTCCTTCAGGATGACATCATATGTCAGATGTATGGTGTCAGAGGAGAGAACCCAGGCCATGGGATGCTGACTAGATGTATTGGCTATCCTGGAAAGGACATTGCATCTGTTAGTAATTCTGCAACAGTGACCCAAGGAAGGACATTATTAGATTTACTAACAAGTCTGTAAGGCTTTAAGGCACTACAGAGCAGTGCTCATATGGATTCAGTGCATCTGGAAATTCATAAGTATTAGGGAATAAGCAATGTAATACTACAAAGCTTAACTGAGGTTTTAGGTACTAGCAATCAGTAGTGTTGCTAGGGCAGGGCGAGGGGCAACTACCCTGGGTGCAAAGTGTTGGGAGGGTGTTATTGGCCGATCTCAATTACTCTCTAATTACATAACAGCTTTTAAAAGCTGGTATTGCATTTGTGGTCAAACCTGAGTGGTGTAGCACTCCTTGTGTGGTCTAAACGGTAACAAGTGCTTGCTACATTGTAGCAAGCAGTTTGTTCGTTTTAAAAGTAAAAAAAAAAATTTTTTTTAATTAAAACAGCAGCACTGTAGCACTCTTTGCAAAGCATAAACTGTAGCAACTACTTGCTACAATTTAAAAGTTAAAAAACACATTTTTTAAAATTAAAGCCTGAACACTATAGTGCTCAATGTGTGGTATAAACTGCAGAAATTGCAGTATAAAAGGAAACAAGATTTCTTTCTTTCTTTTTCAACAAAAATGAAAGGAAGGAAGGTCGGGGCAGGGTACAGAAATGAGACTTGACTGGCTCTTGCTCAGGTACCTGATCAATTTAAGAAATGGGGGGGGGGGTGTATTGTGTATTGTCTGCAGAAAGCCATTCCTGGACTTTTGCAGAAGTCCTTGCTTTTTGGGGGCTTCACTTGAAAAGCTAAGGGGGTGGGATTCAAGTCCATCGAACCAGCACAGGGTGCTGGTTGAGTCAGCTATGCCTCTGCTAGCAACAGTAGTTAATCCTTCTAGGTTAATGATCTGAATGCACCTCAAGAAAGGCTTGAGGAAAAAGGTAAGAATAGCCAGCAGAAAATGCCAGATGTGCCAGGGCAACTGTAGAATATTGCATATTTTGAAAAATATTCAGAGTACTGCGATTTACCACCCTGTGTACTCAAACAAAGTGAATGAATCACACAGGGCAGAACAATTAGCAGCACTAAAATCACACAGTCCCTACCTTTTTTGGACTTATTTTAGCTAGGAGACATCTGTGGTGATATTAGTCAGTATTTGTACTGTCGTTTGCTTTTACATGAGATCCATATACTTTTATGTTGATTTTTACTGTAGTAATAATTTACTTAGGTATTTGCCATCAATACACATTTCCCTGATAATGGGAATGTAGTTTTAATAAAAAAAAATATGGCTTTTCTGAATGAGTCTTTGTAGAATATTGTCAACGGATGAAAGAAAAGAAGGCATGTACAGCCATGGGAAATGATGAATGTTTTAAATCAGACATTCAAGGAAAATGTATATGTATCCTTGACCTAGAATATCTTTGCTGGAATTCAGGAAATTGATTTATTTTGTACAAAAATCTGAGAAGTGGTTGCATAGGTTAGTTGGCATAATGTCAAGAGTACAGAAAATAATGTGGAGTGCAAGTGAGAATTCTGTCTCTGTAAGACTTTTGTCTTCTTTATCATAAAGTAACATCAATTGACATAAATGCCTGAGCCTTGTCATGCTGAGTCTGTATGCACTGAGCCAATAAAAGTGCACATTAGCACAGCCCCCAGAGAGTCCCATGCCATCATCCCATACTAGATTTAGAGCATATAGCTGTGCAGACAAGCACCAGTTAGTCTGCTGTATCAAATAAAATAACAAAGAAAGAAGGATTACTTTCCCATCCATCTTTTCTAGAAAGTTTCTCCAGCAGTACAGTGCTCTGCTCATTTCTTCACTCCAGCTTTACTGAAGCCTAGTACCCCTGCACATGGAAATCAATGCTCCTACTTAAAGATTTATACCAGGACTCAGAAGTAGTTAGAAACAAGGTCTGAAATCATGCATTTTGCTTTTAATATGACAAACTTCATCTGAGTTATTTGATGGTAACCCATGAAAGACAATGGAGAAGTCCAGGACTGCACTCAAAATGGTGTCAGCAAGTTGACAGCTAGGATGTAAACCACCACCCTGAAGGAGCGTGTAGGGCATCTGTTTGAGCGGGGGATAATTTCACCTCAACTACAACTTCAGTTTTCTAATATAGGAAATGAGCAGAGAGGGAATCCTGCTTAAAGGAAATATATGTGGTGCTCTAACCATCTTGATACAGATGATTGCCTAAGGTCTCTAATATCCATTTGGTTTAGGTACTTTGTAGAAATACAAATGCAAGTTAGCTGTTTCAGTCACTACTACTTTCAACTGTAAGTCAGGACTTAGTGGCATTTCCATGCACAGATACGATATTCTGCAGTTCATAGGTTCATAGGTAGGTACTATGCTATTGGCCCTTGGGCCTATATAATCCTAGCCAAGTGGTACCCTGGCTTTTTGCCACCCAAGAAAAATATTTTCCTGTGCCCCTGTCAAGCAGAGCCACAGAAGTGATCCCCGGGGTGAATTTCCTATCTGCCATCCAATCATCAAGATTTTTCTTGACGAATGTAATGAGGAGCTTTGTTTGATACAGATAGGTAGTTTGTTCCAGAGTATGGGAAGTCTCTGGGACAGGAATCTATCCCTCCAGCATGTTCTGTTTATTGTGGTGACAAGGTTTAGGTCCCTAGAGCATGTAGCTCGGAAGGATTGGGATTTCTTTAAGTGGAGCATGTCCAACAGCTATGGGTTTCATATAGCTTTGTATGTTAGGCAGAGATTGTCTCTGAGTAGGCGATATGCGACAAAGTAAAGCTGGAGTTTTTTGAGAAGGTCTGTGTAGGGCATCTGTTTGAGGCTGGTAATGTTCTTTGTGTGGTATTTCTGTGGCCTTCCAGTTGTTGTAGATGTCTTGTGAGGTACATACTAAAAGGGGCGTTGTACTCTATAATGGGTCTAATGAGTGATGAGTAGAGCGGAACAATGAATAGTAGAGGGGAACAATGACCTCCTTTTTCCTGGATGAGAAACCTTTTGTGATGAAGTGTGCCACGTAGAAGGATTTCCTGACTACTGTGGCGATGTGATTATCAAAGGTGAGACTACTGTCCACCTGTGTCCCAAGGTCTCTTATCATACTTTCGGTGTTAAGTAGACTACTGCCTATGTGGTAGGTCATGGGTACAGAGTTTTTACCAAAAGGGATGACAATGCACTTTTTGGCACTGAGCTTGAGGCCATGGCTTTCACACCAGGCATCTGTCTCAGTGAGGCCCTTTTGTAGGATATCCACATTGTTAGGAGTTTTGATTATGGCTCCTAGTTTGCAGTCATCTGTGAACTTTGTTAGCCAAAGACCTTCTGTGTTAGCCTGTACTTCAGAGAAGTAGATACCAAACAGGAGAGGACCTAGAACTGAACCCTGTGGTAGTCCACTTGTCACTGGTCTGAAGTTGGATTTAGAATCTGCTACTTTCACGGTGTGGGTTTTGTCAGTGAGCCAGTTGGCAACCCATCTTGTGACATAGGGATTTATACCTAGTTTAGTGAGCTTATCTATAATTCCAGAGTGGGAGATGGTGTCGAAAGCCTTGGCAAAATCTAGATAGGCTGTGTGAACCACCTTACCCTCATCTATGACTTTGGTGACTACTTCAAAGAAGTCTATCAGGTTTAGCAGACATGATTTGCCTTTTACAAACCTGAACTGGTTAGGGTCCAGAGTTTGGAAATTGCCAATGTCATTGTTTATAAGTTCTATGATGATACGTTCCATAGCCTTGCAGACCAGGCTCATCAGGCTAATGGGGCGGTAGTTCCCAGGGTCTGTGGTGGCTCCCCCTTTGTGGAGTGGGATAACTGTTGCTGTGCGCCATTCAGTGGGCACAAAGCCTGAGGTGAGGCTATGATTGAACATGGTACTTAGGTGGGTTGCCAGTTCATTTTGTAGTTCATGTAGAACGCAGCCTGGGATGTTGTCAGGTCCCATGGATGCTGCGCTCTTGGCATTGGAGAGTGTATTTTTTACCTGTGCAGCCATGATTACAGGAACTTTGCAATCTTCCGGTATAGAGATGGGCCCTTTAGGGGATGAGAGAGGGGTAAAGATAGCACTGAACCTATCTGCCAGGATGTTGGCAATATCAGTTGGTTCTGTATATTTAGTGTCATTATGCTTTAACTCAGAGCAGATCTGAGTGTTGCCATTGAGATTCTTGACATAGCTATAGAATGCTTTGTGGTTGTCTTTAGAATTAGTGGCAATTTTGTTTTCGTAACTAGCTTTGGAGGATTTTATGAGGGATCTCAGCTTCTAACTGAGGCTGACCACAGAGTTCCTCCAATCATGGGATTTTACTCTTTTTTGCAACAGTTTCTTTCTTCTGTTGTAGAGTTTGTTTATAGCAGGGGACCACCAGATTAGCTTCCTTTTTTTGGAGGATATCATATTGGTTCTGTTAGGGAATGCACAATCCATGCACTCGTGTAAGTGCTTATAAAGTGCAATTGTATAGGATTCAGCAGTTGTACCTCTATTGTCCGTCAGCATGGGTGTCGTGAAGTTTGCCACTTCTGTCTTAAGAAGCGTGAAGTTGGCTTTGGAGAAATTTTTTACGGTGGTTTCCCTAATGGGGGGGTGGGGTTTGTATGTCTAGGGTGGTTTGCTTGTGGTCGGATCTGACCAACGAGGAATTGACCTCTGGTGTGGAACACCGGTTGCCCATGTTGGTAATGATCAGGTCTAGGATATTGTTGCCCCTGATGGGGTTGTGGATAAGTTGATCCAAGGCATTGGAATTTATGAATTCCAGAAAACGTTGAGCACAAGAGTTGGTACATGAGTAGTTCCCCAGTTAATGGTGAGGTAGTTCAAATCGCCCATTATTAGGATGTTAGGTTGTACCCTAATATTTTCCAGTGTATCAAGAAATGAGGAGTGGGAATCCAGGGGCATGGTGGAGGATCTGTAGCAAGCTACAATTTGGATTGCGGTCTTGCCCAGAGTTAGTTGCACTTGGATAATCTCAGATGCATTATGCTGAGCAACTAGCCTGGAGGTGTGGATATCCTTAATGAATATGGACACGCCTCCACCTTTAGTGCTTCAGTCCAGGTTAGGTGGCCGAAACGTGTGGTATGAATTATAGCCTGATAATGCAGAGGTGCTCTCTGGAGCCTTGAACCAGGTCTCTGTCACTGCACAGATGTCGATGTTCTCCATTTTAAGGAGTGCCTCGAGTGAGTGCATTTTGAGGTTTAGACTTGTAGCATTAAGTAGCATTACCCTCAAATTTTGCTTGCTTGTACTTGTTACAGTGGTGAATGTGTCATTTGAATCTTGCCTAAAAAAGGTACTATAGGGATGGCAAGAGTGTTAGCCAGTATCTGTAATCCCAAGGGCGATAGGTGCAGGTCATCTCTGGCAAAGCATTGTGGTTTGTCGATCATGTCATCCCAGGCAGACAGATACTGGATCCCCTTAGAATGACACCAGAAGCTTAGCCAATTGTTGAAGTCAATTATTTTGTCCTTGTACTGTGGTATAATTCTGGGTGATGGCAGGATGCTTCTCAGGGCTAGGGTCATACCTGCCTGGGCTACAAGATCGGACAGCTCCTCCATGTCTCTTCTCATGTAGTCCAGGGCGGTACATCTCAGGTCATTCACACCAACATGGACAATGACAGAGTCATATTTGTACTTGTTGTGTGGAGTGACCTGATTGCATGTGTTATGTAGTGGATCCTGGCACCTGATAAGCAGCTGACAGTAACTTTCTCCTTGTTTAGCTTGGTGAGTGGAACATCAGTGTGCCTGACTATAGAGTCACCTATGACTAGAGTGTGGCCTGACTATAGAGTCACCTATGACTAGAGTGTTGGGTACGCTGTTATGCCTTATGGGCTGTGGTTGAGTGGCACACTGAGTTTGTGGGCTATGTGTCATTTGGGTTTTGTTGGTGGGTGGAGGTTGCTTGCGTTTCTGCTTTGGAGGTCCCTGTTGCTTGGGTAGATTTTTTTGAGAGCCTCCGCGAATGTAGGTGTGTGTTTTGTGTTTCTATGTGTGTGTTTTGGTGGTGTAGGTTTTGAGGGACTATGTGATGAGTGTGGTGTGGTAGAAGTGTTTACCTTCTCCAGTTCTCCTCTTGACTGTCTAGTCCAGTCTTGGGTGAAGAGAGCTTTGCTTCCAGTTTGGCTATATAAGTGCATCTCTCACAGGTTGTAGTGTTGGGTGGTAGGAGGAGATGGTTGTCTGTGTACATGAGGCAATTGCTGCATTGCCCCACAATACCCAGATTCATCAGGTAGACAGGAAAAAACACCGGGAGGTGACCCTTGGACATGTCTAGATAGGTGCTTATTTATTAAGTACTAAAAACTGTTTTCCTCTAGACAAGTGAGGGAAGTTGAGTGCTGTAGTAATTTGTAGCTTATTTAGTGCTTACAATGAGTTCTGAACAAATGCTGAGCTCAAAGAAACAGATTTGAGTGCTGAAACTAGAAAACTGGCTTGTTCTTAAAAACAAAATTAAGCTAGAAGGCTTCCCTCCGACACAGAACGGCTTGGGGGCTCAGAAGTTTACAAACAGTCATGGATACAGCAAATCTGTATCTGGACTAGATGACTTACAGAAAAGGCAGGAAACAAGCTTAGAAAAGAATATATATATATATATATATATATATATATATATATATATACATATATATATATATATTTTTTTTTTTTTTGTAAAGTGGAAAGGGGAAAGGAGGAGCAGAAGCTAAATGGGTTGGTCTTCTCAAATGTTCTTCCTGGATTAGGTAGAATGAGGTAATGACACTAGACTGGGAGGAGTGTCTCAGATCAAATTTACAGTAGGGACGGGCAACTGCAAAGCCACCAAAAATCAGAACAAACAAACCCAACCAGATGCTTAACAATTGTAGAAAATTCTAGTCAATACCTCACACACAGTGAGTAAAATAAAAGTGCTACAAATAACTCAGAAATAAACAACAAATAGGATACTTAATGTTATACATCACAGATTAGTTAGCTCAGAGCCCTTCCTCCGACTAGCTCAGTGTGAAATGGCAGAAACACTCACAAGTTAACTTCTTAAGTAACAAAGTTGAAACCTGAAACAACTTTACAAAAAGCTTGAAAGAACCAATGAGGTGCTTACTCCAAGGTGTAGTCCAGGCAACCCCAGTCAGCCAATGACCACAAACAATTCACTCTCACTGAAATGCTATACTGGCCTTGGCTAAGCTATGATGGCCCGGAACATGTGCTCAGACACACAGCCTCTACTACCTCTCAACCAGCTTATAGTAGTGCACAAAGTCCTCCACAAACTTGAAAACACCCCTGCCCTTAAAAACATTATCAGCTCCCATAGTGCCCTCAGGCCACTACACTCATCTAATAAACCAATGGTGCTGACGCAAAAATCCAACAACTCTGTAGGAGATGCTCTATTTGCCAACTCGATTGGTAAAACTTGGAATCTACTTCCTGCCAACCTTACCAAGGAAACTTCGCTACCCCTACTTAAAAACGGCCTCAAAAATTAATTCAAATCACACTGGCTCTGCCCTTGCTTAAATCCTGATTAACAACTCCACTATTCCTTCCCAATCTGCTATTTAGCAATCTACCCATGCCACATTACATATGTATGTCTGTACATATTGAAAGATGATATCTGATTGTATCCTATGTTAATATTTTGATATGTTTTCTGTGTTTAAAACTTAGTTATGTATTTACAGTCTCTGTTTTGCTTTGTTACATGGAGCTTTTCTTCCCGGACCTCCGCTGAAAATGGACATGTATCCAGTCGGACTATCCCGGTCAACAAATGTAAAATGAATAAATAAATAAATAAATAAAAGTATAGCCTGTGGGCTACAGCTACCAAAACAATCAAGGGCCATATTTTGATATATTTAACTTTTGAGTTTTAGGCTAAGATGCAACCCTGGAATAGAATCATGGCAATAAGTAAATGTCAGCTACTACAGTCACATGAAGATTATGTTTACTTACATCATGCAAGAGGGTACAATTAAACAATAAATACAAATGAGCAGATGTGGTAATTGTTGTGTGCCTGCATACCATTTCTTCTTTCTTTCTACTTTCTCTGTTGGCTTTACATGGTGATCTGTTTGCTGATTTTTATTAACCTGACATGGGATACATAACAGCTTATGATCATTGGGCTGTGGATTAGAGAACTATGCCTGGATCCTGAGATAGGTACTCAAATGATAGTCTACCACTATAGTGCTAATAAGCTTAAGACAAGCACTGTGCATTACTCCTCATATCTCAAAACTCAGGTTCTCACAGAATTGACTGTCCATCATTAATGTTCACATAAGTGAAACATTCAAGTTATAAAATACTCCATCAATGGGAAAATTATGCAGCTGAAGTCTTTCATCTTTCTAGTCCTTACTCCTTGACTATTTAACTGTGCTCTCTCTCTCTCTCTCTCTCTCCCTCTCTCTCTGCATGCTACAGCTTTGAAAAGGATAATGACCCAGAATATATAGACAGATAGTAAGTGCATTCAATTGTTTCATTTTAATACTATTGATTACAATAAAGATATTTATTTTTATTGTATGTTATCTCATTTCTATTTTGTTACTTTGATCTGTTTACTTTGGAAATCATTATACATTTGTGTAAGTTATTTTCTGTTTACTACTTAAAGAAGCATGCACTTGTGTGTTTTTTTTTTTTTGCATTTTTATCTGCCTTGAGCCTAGTTTTATGGCTGAAAAGGATATTCAGACCAGTTTGTTCTTCCCACTTAACATGCAATAAATAAAAGGTAGTAAATGTAACATCTTTTAAAATCAGCAGGCAGAATGGTTTATGCAAGGTAGTATCAGTCTGTAATTAGACAGCATCTGTATCTGCAGTTTTCCACTTTTTGAGGGATAGCAATTCAAAATATTCTGTCACCACAAGGAATGTTTATTAAACTGGCACCAAGTTAACAACTTATTTGCACCATTTTAAAATGAACGTAAGATCCCCGCCATAGACACCTCTTCAGCATATGAGGGAAAGGTTTACAGTGGTGGGAGTGCTATTGAACTAGCAGACATGATTACAGACAGTACAAACCTATAATCATTTTTTCCCATATTAATTACCCAGAGAAATTTGCAATGGACAGGTCAGTGAGGAGAAGCAGATTAGAGACAAGCAAGTGGTGAGGAAAAAGAAACAAAAGCATTCAGTTCAGTCCTTGTGGTCTGACCAACCATATTACTTGTTATAGTCATAGCAAAGCAACAGGACTAAAACGATTTCTAATGGTGTGACTGAGGTTGTTTTCTTCTGTCAGGATAGGTTGGATGCTTTAATACTTCAATGCATACTACTGCTGCAACTTTCAATTTTGCCAGAGGCTGAAAAAAGGTTTTTTCTAAGTTACAAAACCAGACGGTTATCTCCCTGCAGATTGACGGTTTTTGGTAGTTATATAAAATTAAAGTCAAATGGATCTTCCACCAAATTAACGTCAAATTAATGTCATGTCAACAACTATAAACATAAATTTAACTCAGTGGAAAGTGGCTAATGTCCTTTTTCAGGGTTAATAAGTGAACAGCTTTCTACTTTAACACAGTGTGCTGCAACCCAGTTTAGTTAAGTATAGTACACAATGAACAAAATGATGCTTGGGACTTAGCATACATAACTTACAGCTCACGACAAGTCGATATTATTAATACTGAGAGCCACTTCTCATTTTCATAACAATATCTACAAAGTACATGTAACAGTCTGATATTCTTTGTGCTAAATGGACTGTGAGGCATTTTTATATTTTGTAGCATAGTCTATCTGTATGAACAGACAGGGTCTCCTAAAAGCCGTAGCTGTTATTACCAGGATTGTAGCTTTTCTTTTTGTGCTTCACTCAGATATTTACAGCTGCATTGTACATACCTCTCAACCTCTTAACACAAGACATCTGGACAAAGCCTAAAATAGTGTGTGTGGGGGGGGCAAAGGCCTAAAAATAGGGACAGATTTTAAATATTGTTCTTAAAAGATTAGAAGGTTGCTAGAATAACAGGATTTTGTTGGCATGCATTTCCTGAAGGAAATGAAGTCTGAGACTCAAATCTGTGTCATTATTTAATGACTTCAGTCCTCATTGATATGTCAGAAAACCACACATTTTATGAGGAACACACCAAAAATATGACTAAAAAATCTGGACATTTGGTAAAATCTGGACAGTTAAGAGGTATGCATCTTATTAGCACCTTAAGTTACTGTCTGTAAGACTTGTACTGCTAGTCTATGAAATGATAAACTGTATTATCTAGCAGTGGTAAACTATTTCATCTTTCTTTCTGGGATACTTTTCAAGAGAATGACAGGGAAATAAGCATGGCATGGTCTCTACTGAAGTGCTTCATTACAAGAACATTGTAAAATATTAAATGATTTTATTACAGTTTCTTATAAATGAGGAGAAGTGATGGATAAAACTTGGGCAATGGAAATGAAATATCCTTAGCAAAATATTATACAGACCGAACATGCTCAAGATAAGATCCAATCCAATTTCTGCTACACACTCGGAGTTCAAAACAATGCCTGTAAGCAGTATTGGTAATCATTTCTTTTGGTCACTAAGTTAGGGTTGTCAGCCAAAATTCTCCTTTAAACAGGATCTACTAGAAAGAGTCTTTTCATAATCAACAGCTAGGGAAGCCATTTTGAAGCTGACTGAAATTTGAAACAAAGTAGTGTTCCACGGATCAGTCAGAAAATGATATAGTCCATTTATTTTGTTTTTTTGAATTTTATACACCCCCCACACACACACATATATTGCAACATGGTTTGGTACTTGCCACCAGTACAAGGTTATTAGCATAACACTGGAATAATGTGATCTATTAATGTATCTGCTGTATAATGTGAAATGCATTTTCTGTTATTGGTAGAAAAAACTACATGTGCTATGCTTTGAACGTGTCAGTGTAGCACAGAGTGTAAGAAAACATTGTCCCATTTAAGAGAAAATGCCTTAAAGCAGTTCCAGATGTAAGCCTGTACATAGTTAAGGTAACTGCAGAGACAGCAAGTGAAAAGCAGTTTTCAAAGAATGGTCTAGAAGAGTCTAAAGTGTACTTGTGCAAAGGAGAGGCAAACTCAGTTCTGAGCATTGGCTGTAAGAACATCTCTGCAAGGAGAATGTACAACACCATTGAAAATCCAGGTAATTGAACCCCTGTAAAAAGACATAAAGTAGAGATTGTTTGCCAGAGACCTTTAAATTGTGTTTTATTGTTAGCAGCAAAGTTCTGTTTTATCACAGCACAATAATAACTGCCAATACCAAAGAAAATAAATATTTGTTTACTGAAACCACAGCATTTATTTTTACATTTTGTTTTATTGGTGAAGTCAGCCTGACATTTTATGTTTTGAATGACAAAATCATTTGTTAACAAAAAAAAATAAAGATATATATATAGATATATATATATATAAGTACATAAACATGCAGTCAATACAAAATGTGTTCCATAGAATACTTATTATATGTAACTACAAGAAAAAAGGAAATATAACCAACTGTGGTGTCCTGCATATGCCTCAAAACACAATATACTTATATACATCCATGTGCACATGACTATAATAACTGAAATGATATAAGTCCCAACAATAGTATATGAATATATATATATATATATATATATATATATATATATACCACATATAATGTATGTAACAACTGTTGCACTAATACATAAAAATAAAAAAAATAGTCATATACATACATAGGGTCCTTCAAAGATGGTCATTAAGTCCTGGGGAAAATAATGCCCCCAGGTTGATCCAATATTTTTCTTTGTGGTTAAGAATTGTGTGCCAACCCTGTTGGTTACTTCTATCTCCTATTATTTTATCAATAACCATGAATCTGAACTCAGCGTTTGTATGTTTAATGGTGTGTCTGTATAAGGCATTGGTTTCTCTTTTGTTACGGATATCACTCCTGTGTTCCGACATCCTGATCCTAATTGAACGAGAGGTTTGGCCAACATAAAAAGCTGAGCATTTACATGTGGCTAAATAGACTATCCAACTACTACCACAATTTCCAAAAACCCGTAAATCATATACTCTGCTAGTATTGGCACTGGTGAATTGTTTCAATTTGCTCACAAACTGGCATGACCCACAATGTCCTCATGGGAACACACCCAATAGTTTGTCCCCAGTCATGGTCATTTGTTGATACACTGCTCCCCCACTCTCTTTATGCTTAAAATGAGAAAAAAGAGCACTCAATGTTTTTCCACGTCTATAGGAGAACTGACATCTGGGACCTATATATTTCCTGAGTTCATCATTGGCCAGGAGTATGTTCGAATGAGTATCTAATACATCCCTGATGATATTGTGGTTACGTCCATATGTAGTTACAAACCTGAGAGTTGTGCTTTCTTGTGTGGTCCCACGTTTTTTGTACTCCAACAATGTGCTTCTATGCTGAGCAATACTCCATTCACTTGCTCTAGCGATATCTGATTCCCTATATCCCCTATCCAAAAACCTTTTATACAAGTCTAGTCTGGCTTGTTCAAAATCTTGTTCAGACAAACTGATTCTTTTTATATGCATGAATTGTGACTTAGGGATGTTGCGGATGGTGTGGCGGGGGTGCATACTAGATGCATGGAGCAGTGTATTGTACTGAGGATATTTCCTGAAGGTCTTAGTACCAAGAGTATGATCCTCATTCCTATAAACTGTGACATCCAAAAAACTAATGGTGTCATAATGTGACGTTAAAGTGATACCCCACAAGTTATCATTAAGATATTCCAGAAATTCCTGCAAATATGCCTCATCTGCCCACCACACCATCCAGCAATCATCCAAATATCTACGCCAAATGTCTATCTCAGCTTGATAAAGGTTATGAAGGGTATCATAGATCATGCATTCCTCGAAATAGGCCATAAAAAGGTCCACATATATGCGAGCGAAGGAAGCTCCCATGGCAGTACCCTGCAGTTGCCAGTAGCATTCACCCTGGAAATAAAAGACATTTTTATTCAAGACATGCTCCGCCATGCATACCAATAGCATGTTAAATCCAGGAGGGTATAAGGCAGCATGTTCCAGCCAATAATGTAGAGCTTGTAAATCAGCCCAATGGGGAATACTCGTATATAATGCTTTCACATCCAGGGTGCACATTAGCCAACCTGGTTCCAATTGAGTGTTAGATATTATTTGGAGAAATTGTGTGGTGTCTTGAATCCTAGCTCTGACCGAAGTCAGTAAAGGTTTTAAAAACTTAGTTAGAAATGCTGACAATGGTTCGGTCAAAGAGCCTATACCCGACACAATGGGTCTACCAGGAGGCTGAGAAAGTGATTTATGAATTTTTGGAAGTAAATAAAGTATTTATTTCTGCAGATCAGTAACAGTGAGATGATTAAGAGAACAACTGTTAATAATGCCTTCCTCTGCTGCTTGGCTTAGAAATGTATCAATCTCCTTCTTAAATACAGGAGTGGGGTCTATGGACATTAGCATGTAACATCTAGTGTTAGTTAATTGGCCCCTGCCCTCATTTAGGTAATAACCCATATTCATGACAACCACAGCCCCTCCTTTGTCAGCTGGTAAGATGACTATGTTGTGGTTGTTTCTAAGTTGATCTAATGCAGCCATTTCAGACGGTGAAAGATTCTGACCCAAAATGCATGATTCTCTATGCGGAAAATGTAGATCTCTGAGAACCGTTTGTAAAAATATGGAAACATGCTTGTTCATAGGTGGTTGAAATCCGGATTTGTGAATCCTGAATTCTTCAGATCTTTGAGAGTTTTTATCTGAAAAAAATAGTTTGAGATTGAGTCTACGACAAAAAGACATAACATCAGTAACTATATTGTATTCATCAGCAAAGAATCCAGGTACAAATCCAAGACCTTTATTTAGTAGTTGAGTTTGTTCATTGGTAAGTATTACATCAGATAGATTAAGCACATTCTGACCAACATTGTAAGTTATTTCAGAAGTGTCTGTAACAAGCCTTCGACTGAATTTATGCTTATCCCCATGTTGGTGTTTGCGCCCCCCCCCCCCCCGCCGCTTCTATCTGCATCTAAAGGGTGTGGTGCATTAGATTTTTTTGCGGCTAGGTGATTCCCTAGTACTGACACTGTCATTGTCCGTAAAGGAGGATTCCTCCCCTGATGTACTTAAATAAGAATTCTCCGTTCCCTTTAGGATGGATCTAGGTCTTTTTCTGGATGTATTGTTTGTGACAACTCTATTGTTATCTGAGAATCTTACTGTTCTTGAAAAATCAAAAGGACGACCCCTTTGGTAATCCGTGATGTCCATATTACATTTTTTAATCTTCCTATCACGTGTTTGTTTTTCATAGGTAGCCAACTCTTTGAATAACTTGTTCACAGAAACTGCATACATTGGTAGGGACTCATATTTTTTACAATCTTCACATAGGGTTTTCACCTCAGTTAGATTAATGTCCACCATCCTTTCATAATATGATGTTAGAATGTTAACAAACATCATAGAAGCCTGTTGTAGAGCTGTGTTCCACTCCTTAGTCAGTCTATCTTCCGATCTGCCCACTAAAGGTTGAAGACGAACGCTAAGGCCTCTAGGTGCTATTTCCCTATTCATGTATGCTCTGAACAGTCTGAGATGCCAGATGTTGGCACGTAAGTTTTTCAGGCCCTTGCCTAATTTATTAAACACCAGATTACATCCATTTGTTGGATCAATGTTGGAGCCATTCTGATTATTGCCTGGTATGATATCTATGCCAAAAACTCCAATATCATCCCTATCGGCACATAATCCATGGAGAATGCTCTCCAGATCCATACTTAATGATTGATTCTAATATCAATGCCCCTATAACAGGCAAAAAAAGGGGACTTATATTTAAGTAGAGTTGGCTCGCTATGAAAACTGAGTATGCATTAATATAACAAATTTTGATATATAGAAGCAACACTGAATTATCAAGGGATGCCAGAAGATATAATATAAAATATAAAATATATATAGAAAGAGTCATCACAAAACACCCCCTATTTTAAGGACCAAATAGTAGAAATGACCCAGAACAATCCACTACTTCACATACCCGAAGGTATAGTTTGTATAGAAACTCCAAAAAATGACTATAAAGATAGCGGGTCATTAAAATGACGTTGCTATTTATAAAATTATAAATTGAAGAGATAAGTATTAATGAAAACAAAAATCTCTTACTCTGAGTACTATCCAATACTTGGTTCATACAGCAAATTTCAATAATACTATAAATCACATTAGTATTTGTATAGCCACTACCCTAATGTATATAATGTTCTAGCACATATCAATATAAATATTGTTGAATAAACCCATCAAGTGTTATTATTCCAATGGACAATGGTAACTACGCCTGTGGTAGATTGTCCAAAAACGTTATTCACATATATTGATATGTTAATTTTTTTTGCATGATTACATGCTGCCCAATATTTATTAACAAAAAGGGGTTAACTTTATTTTGGTAT